>NW_018404432.1:0-125 GCF_002113885.1 Mizuhopecten yessoensis
ATGATGTGGTTTAATGTTACCGTTTGTATTGACAGTATGATATGAAATGGTGTAATGTTACCGTTTGTATTGACGGTGTCATATGATGTAGTGTACTGTTACCGTTTGTATTGACAGTATGATAT
>NW_018404432.1:4150-4245 GCF_002113885.1 Mizuhopecten yessoensis
AATATGATGTGGTGAAATGTTACCGTTTGTATTGACAGTGTGATATGATATGGTTTAAAGTTACCGTTTGTGTTGACGGTGTAATATGACGTAGT
>NW_018404432.1:4931-5014 GCF_002113885.1 Mizuhopecten yessoensis
GGTTACCGTTTGTATTCACATTATGATATGATGTGGTGTAATGTTACCGTTTGTATTGACATTATGATATGATGTGGTGTAAT
>NW_018404432.1:7334-7882 GCF_002113885.1 Mizuhopecten yessoensis
AGATGTGGTTTAATGTTACCGTTTGTATTGACAGTATGATATGATATGTTGTAATGTTACCGTTTGTATTGACGTTGTGATATGATGCAGTGTACTGTTACCGTTTGTATTGACAGTATGATATGATGTTGTTTAATTTTACCGTTTGTACTGACAGTATGATATGATGTGGTTTAATGTTACCGTTTGTATTGACGGTGTGATATGATGTTTTTTAATGTTACCGTTTGTATTGACGTTGTGATATGATGCAGTGTAATGTTACCGTTTGTATTGACGTTGTGATATGATGCAGTGTACTGTTAACGTTTGTATTGACAGTATGATATGATGTGGTGTAATGTTACCGGTTGTATTGACAGTGTGATATGATGTATTTTAATGTTACCGTTTGTATTAACAGTATGACATCATGTTGTTTAATGTTACCGTTTGAATTGACAGTATGATATAATGTGGTTTAATTTTACCGTTTGTATTGACAGTGTGTTATGATGTGGTGGAATATTGCCGTTTATATTGACAGTGTGGTATGATGTGGTTTAATG
>NW_018404432.1:8966-9034 GCF_002113885.1 Mizuhopecten yessoensis
AAACCGTTTGTATTGACGGTGTAATATGATTTGGTGTAATATTACCGTTTATATTGACAGTGTGGTAT
>NW_018404432.1:9888-19183 GCF_002113885.1 Mizuhopecten yessoensis
CGATGTGGTTTAATGTTACCGTTTGTATTGACAGTAAGAAATGACATTGTTTAATGTTACCTTTTGTATTGACGGTGTGATATGATGTTTTTAAATGTTACCGTTTGTATTGACAGTATGATATGATGTGGTGTAATGTTACCGTTTGTATTGACAGTATGATATGATGTGGTTTAATGTTACCGTTTGTATTGACAGTAAGAAAAGACATTGTTTAATGTTACCTTTTGTATTGACGGTGTCATATGATGTTTTTAAATGTTACCGTTTGTATTGACAGTATGATATAATGTGGTTTAATTTTACCGTTTGTATTGACAGTGTGATATGATGTTGTGTAATATTGCCGTTTATATTGACAGTGGGGTATGATGTGGTTTAATGTTCCTGTTTGTATTGACAGTATCAGTTATGATGTTGTTTAATGTTACCGTTTGTATTGACGGTGTGATATGATGTGGTGTAATATTACCGTTTATATTGACAGTGTGGTATGATGTGGTTTATTGTTACCGTTTTTATTGAGGGCATCAATTATGATGTTGTTTAATGTTACCGTTTGCATTGACAGTATGATATGATGTGGTGTAATGTCAGCGTTTGCATTGACAGTATGATATGATGTTGTTTAATGTTACCGTTTGTATTGACAGTATGATATGATGTTGTTACCGTTTGTATAGACACTATGAAATGATATTGTTTAATGTTACCGTTTGTATTGACGGTATGATATGATGGGGTTTAATGTTACCGTTTGTATCGACAGTATGATATGATGTTGTTTAATGTCACCGTTTGTATTGACGGTGTGATATGATGTGGCGTAATATTACCGTTTATATTGACAGTGTGGTATGATGTGGTTTATTGTTACCGTTTTTATTGAGGGCATCAATTATGGTGTTGTTTAATGTTACCGTTTGCATTGACAGTATTATATGATGTGGTGTAATGTCAGCGTTTGTATTGACAGTATGATATGATGTGGTTTAATGTTACCGTTTGTATCGACAGTATGATATGATGTTGTTTAATGTTCCCGTTTGCATTGACAGTATGATATGATGTGCTGTAATGTCAGCGTTTGCATTGACAGTATTTTGTATTGACAGTATGAAATGATATTGTTTAATGTTACCGTTTGTATTGACGGTATGATATGATGGGGTTTAATGTTACCGTTTGTATCGACAGTATGATATGATGTTGTTTAATGTTACCGTTTGTATTGGCAGTATGATATGATGTGGTGTAATATTACCGTTTATATCGACAGTATGACATCATGTTGTTTAATGTTACCGTTTGTATTGACAGTATGACATGATGTTGTTTAATGTTAACGTTTGTATTGACAGTATGATATAATGTGGTTTAATTTTACCGTTTGTATTGACGGTGTGATATGATTTGGTGTAATATTACCGTTTATATTGACAGTGTGGTATGATGTGGTTTAATGTTTCCGTTTGTATTGACAGTATGATATGATGTTGTTACCGTTTGTATCGACAGTATGATATGATGTGATGTAATGTTACCGTTTGTATTGACGGTGTGATATGATGTGGTGTAATATTACCGTTTATATCGACAGTATGACATCATGTTGTTTAATGTTCCCGTTTGTGTTGACAGTATGATATGATGTGGTGTAATGTTACCGTTTGTATTGACGGTGTGATATGATGTAGTGTAATGTTACTGTTTGTATTGACAGTATGAAATGATGTGGTTTAATTTTACCGTTTGTACTGACAGTATGATATGATACGGTTTAATGTTACCGTTTGTATTGACAGTGTGATGTGATGTGGTTTAATTTTTTACCGTTTGTAATTGACGGTATGTGTAATATTACCGTTTATATTGACAGTGTGGTATGATGTGGTTTAATGTTACAGTTTTTATTGACAGTATCAGTTATGATGTGGTTTAATGTTACCGTTTGTTTTGACAGTATGATATAGTGTGGTTTAATTTTACCGTTTGTATTGACAGTGTGATATGATGTGGTGTAATATTACCGTTTATATTGACAGTGTGGTATGATGTGGTTTAATGTTACAGTTTTTATTGACAGTATCAGTTATGATGTGGTTTAATGTTACCGTTTGTATTGACTGTGTGATGTGATGTAGTATAATGTATCCGTTTATATTTACTGTGTGATAAGATGTGGTTTAATGTTATGTATTGACGGTGTGATATGATGTAGTGTAATGTTACTGTTTGTATTGACAGTATGAAATGATGTGGTTTAATTTTACCGTTTGTACTGACAGTATGATATAATGTGGTTTAATTTTACCGTTTGTATTGACAGTATGATATGATATGGTGTAATGTTACCGTTTGTATTGACAGTGTGATGTGATGTGGTTTAATTTTTTACCGTTTGTATTGACGGTATGATATGATGTGTTTTAATGTTACCGTTTGTATCGACAGTATGATATTATGTTGTTTAATGTTACCGTTTGTATTGGCACTATGATATGATGTGGTGTAATATTACCGTTTATATTGACAGTGTGGTATGATGTGGTTTAATGTTACAGTTTTTATTGACAGTATCAGTTATGATGTGGTTTAATGTTACCGTTTGTATTGACTGTGTGATGTGATGTAGTATAATGTATCCGTTTATATTGACTGTGTGATAAGATGTGGTTTAATGTTACCGTTTGTATTGACTGTGTGATGTGATGTAGTATAATGTATCCGTTTATATTGACTGTGTGATAAGATGTGTTTTAATGTTACCGTTTGTATCGACAGTATGATATGATGTGATGTAATGTTACCGTTTGTATTGACGGTGTGATATGATTTGGTGTAATATTACCGTTTATATTGACAGTGTGGTACGATGTGGTTTAATGTTACCGTTTGTATCGACAGTATGATATGATGTGGTGTAATGTTACCGTTTGTATTGACAGTGTGATATGATGTATTTTAATGTTACCGTTTGTATTGACAGTATGACATGATGTTTTTTAATGTTACCGTTTGTATTGACAGTGTGATGTGATGTGGTTTAATTTTTTACCGTTTGTAATTGACGGTATGTGTAATATTACCGTTTATATTGACAGTGTGGTATGATGTGGTTTAATGTTACAGTTTTTATTGACAGTATCAGTTATGATGTGGTTTAATGTTACCGTTTGTGTTGACAGCATGATATGATGTTGTTTGATGTTACCGTTTGTTTTGACAGTATGATATAGTGTGGTTTAATTTTACCGTTTGTATTGACAGTGTGATATGATGTGGTGTAATGTAACGGTTTGTATTGACGGTGTGATATGATTTGGTGTAATATTACCGTTTATATTGACAGTGTGGTACGATGTGGTTTAATGTTACCGTTTGTATTGACTGTGTGATGTGATGTAGTATAATGTATCCGTTTATATTGACTGTGTGATAAGATGTGTTTTAATGTTACCGTTTGTATTGACATTATGATATGATGTGGATATGATGTGGGTTAATGTTACCGTTTGTATTGACAGTATGACATGATGTTTTTTAATGTTACCGTTTGTATTGACAGTGTGATGTGATGTGGTTTAATTTTTTACCGTTTGTAATTGACGGTATGTGTAATATTACCGTTTATATTGACAGTGTGGTGTGATGTGGTTTAATGTTACCGTTTTTATTGACAGTATCAGTTATGATGTGGTTTAATGTTACCGTTTGTATTGACTGTGTGATGTGATGTAGTATAATGTATCCGTTTATATTGACTGTGTGATAAGATGTGGTTTAATGTTACCGTTTGTATTGACGGGGTGATATGATGCGGTGTAATATTACCGTTTATATTGACAGTGTGGTATGATGTGGTTTAATGTTACCGTTTGTATTGACGGGGTGATATGATGCGGTGTAATATTACCGTTTATATTGACAGTGTGGTATGATGTGGTTTAATGTTACCGTTTTTATTGACAGTATCAGTTATGATGTGGTTTAATGTTACCGTTTGTATTGACGGTGTGATATGATGCGGTGTAATATTACCGTTTATATTTACAGTGTGGTATGATGTGGTTTATTTTTACCGTTTTTATTGAGGGCATCAATTATGATGTTGTTTAATGTTACCGTTTGTATTGACGGTGTGATATGATGCGGTGTAATATTACCGTTTATATTTACAGTGTGGTATGATGGGGTTTATTTTTACCGTTTTTATTGAGGGCATCAATTATGATGTTGTTTACTGTTACCGTTTGTATTGACAGTATGGTATGATGTTGTTACCGTTTGTATCGACAGTATGATATGATGTGGTGTAATGTTACCGTTTTTATTGACGGTGTGATATGATGTGGTGTAAAGTTACCGTTTATATTGACAGTGTGGTTAATGTGGTTTAATGTTATCGTTTGTATTGACACTATGATATGATGTGGTTTAATGTTACCGTTTGTATTGACAGAGTGGTATGATGTGGTGTAATGTTACCGTTTATATTGACAGTATGATATGATGTGGTTTAATGTTACCGTTTGTATTGACAGTATGATATGATGTGGTTTAAGGTTACCGTTTCTATTGACATTGTGATATGATGTTGTTTAATGTATCCGTTTATTTTGACAATATAATATGATGTGGTTTAATGTTACCGTGTGTATTGACAGTATGATATGGTGTGATTTAATGTTACCCTTTGTTTTGACAGTATGATATGATGTGATTTAATGTTATCGTTTGTATTGACAGTATGATATGATGTGGTTTAATGTTACCGTTTGTATTGCCAGTATGATATGATGTGGTTTAATGTTGCCGTTTGTATTGACAGTATGATATGATGTGGTTTAATGTTACCGTTTGTATTGACAGTGTGATATGATGCAATTTAATGTTACCGTTTGTATTGACAGTGTGATGTGATGTGGTTTAATTTTTTACCGTTTGTAATTGACGGTATGATATGATGTGGTTTAATGTTACCGTTTGTATTGACATTATGATATGATGTGGTTTAATGTTACCATTTATATTGACAGTGTGATAAGATGTGGTTTAATGTTACCGTTTGTATTGACATTATGATATGATGTGGTTTAATGGTACCGTTTGTATTGACAGTATGATATGATGCAATTTAATGTTACCGTTTGTATTGACTGTGTGATGTGATGTGGTTTAATTTTTTACCGTTTGTATTGACGGTATGATATGATGTGGTTTAATGTTGCCGTTTGTATTGACATTATGATATGATGTGGTTTAATGTTACCATTTATATTGACTGTGTGATAAGATGTGGTTTAATGTTACCGTTTGTATTGACATTATGATATGATGTGGTTTAATGTTACCGTTTGTATTGACAGTATGATATGATGCAATTTAATGTTACCGTTTGTATTGACAGTGTGATGTGATGTGGTTTAATTTTTTACCGTTTGTATTGACGGTATGATATGATGTGGTTTAATGTTACCGTTTGTATTGACAATATAATTTGATGTGGTTTAATGTTACCGTTTGTATTGACAGTGTGGTATGATGTGGTATAATGTATCCGTTTGTATTGACTGTGTGATATGATGTGGTTTAATGTGACCGTTTGTATTGACATTATGATATGATGTGGTTTAATGTTACCGTTTGTATTGACTGTGTGATGTGATGTAGTATAATGTATCCGTTTATATTGACTGTGTGATAAGATGTGGTTTAATGTTACCGTTTGTATTGACATTATGATATGATGTGGTTTAATGTTACCGTTTGTATTGACAGTGTGGTTTGATGTGGTATAATGTATCCGTTTGTATTGACGTTGTGATATTGTGTAGTATAACATATGTGTGTGTATTGACGGTGTTAAATGCTGTGGTATCACGTATTTGTGTATTTCGACGATTTAATATGTTGTGCTACATGTATAAAGTAGCCGTGTGTGTTGATGATATTGTATAGTATGTTATTTATGTTAATTGAGATGTGCTTGTGAGTACAAATTATAGTATGTTTTTGGTCGACATTTCAATATCCTACGTAGACATCAGGTAATGTTGTGACAATTTCTTGAAATAATAACAATAACACAATTTGTAATGATCTCGATATGTAAAGTTCAGCGACAAACAGTGTTATTAACCTGTGGAATCTCTTTGACAACAGGACATGGTAGGTGTACTGCTCTGTAAGGGCTAGATTTCACGGATGCCTTATGTCATTGCGCGAAACATGCACTTCATCTGCATCATCTTGCTGTGAAACCTTGTCTCTATTTTAATCTATCTCGGTGTATATCACTGAAATTAATGACGTCAATCCTTTGAGGTGAAGTAATGGAGGAATTTACATTTACACAAAATCGTGCAATAAATGGCTTCCGTTAGGCTTTCCTTTTGATCAGCTGCTTTAACAGTTTGACACTGATATCCCGTGGACAGCTCACAATCAATCAGGAACTTTGATGTTGGTATAAATATCCGGAGTGTACCCTGTCCGTCATCAGTAACACAATGTATAAACTGGTAGACCACTCAGAGCTCTAGCTGCAGGATGTACACCTGGTAAACGGCTGAGTGTTATTGGTGCAGATAGCTGCACCTTCAGTGATTACGACACTGGCGTTATAAACGTACCACGAAAGAAATTAGCTAACCCTCTTCTGATATATACAGGCAGGTATATATTAAAGAGATAATATTTGTATGCTCAATTATGATGTCCTATTAACAAGTTTTGTAATATATCCATACAATATTAATTGTAAAGCCTTACGTACAGTATACAGTTTCTTTTTCATTTTTTGTTTGTTTTTGTAACATGACGTCGTACAATTTATTTGTTAAACATTTTTGTGTATTTACAGAATTGCCACTGGTCGGACCTTATAGTCAGTTCCGATAAGGAAAGACAACCTGTAAATGTACCCGAGAGTGAACGGAAGCGGCGCGAAGCAGTTTGGGAACTGTTTACCAGCGAGTGTGTTTTCCTGATAGACCATCTGATGGCGCTAAAACATGTAAGACTCGTGTTTCTGTCACTTCCAGGTTGCAATCAATCGATACTGCACCGCGTTCACCGTATTCCTCTCCCAACATTCCCCACTACTAGCTCTTTAAACGAATTTGTTGATGGTAGTCATCTGTAACAACATCACCGATAGTTTCCTGGCGCTACATCGGGTGTCAAAAGTGCACAGTGGGAAAGTAGGAACCTTTCGTTAATATCGAATTGAGATGCCTTCACAGGATAAATCAGATTTATATGTGACGTATTAAATTCCATCGGAATAGTTAAAATATATCAGTTCCTAAACATGACAGCTGTACTTGGCAGTTATCAACATCGACAGCTGTGTTATTGCTAAATATATTTGTTATCTTTAAAACAACTGAAAGCAGTAGCCACAGCGGCCATCAGTATCACAGTAAAGTAGCACACAGCGGCCATCAGTATCACAGTAAAGTAGCCCACAGCGGCCATCAGTATCACAGTAAAGTAGCACACAGTGGCCTTCAGTATCAGAGTAAAGTAGCCCACAGCGGCCGTCAGTATCACAGTAAAGTATCACACAGCGGCCATCAGTATCACAGTAAAGTAGCACACAGCGGCCTTCAGCATCACAGTAAAGTAGCACACAGCGGCCATCAGTATCACAGTAAAGAAGCACACAGCGGCCATCAGTATCACAGTAAAGTAGCACACAGCGGCCATCAATATCACAGTAGAGTAGCACACAGAGACCATCAGTATCACAGTAAAGTAGCACACAGCGGCCATCAGTATCACAGTAAAATCTACACGGATTATACATAATTTGGTGTTATATTAATGATAAAACTTCATTATTATAACAATAAGGAAATTGCATTATAAACAAACACATATATATGATGTTGATGATCTAATCAGAGACTTGACGGTTTGATCTAAGTTATAATGTTATCAACAAAGAGTCTTAAAAGTAAAACCAAAGTCTAAAGTAAAACCAAAGTCTAAAAGTAAAACCAAAGTCTAAAAGTAAAACCAAAGTCTAAAAGCAAAACCAAAGTCTAAAAATGTGTAATCAGCTTTCAATTTGTGTAATCAACGTATAAATTGAGAAATATACTATATATTGGTGTATTTTGAATGTTAAGGCGAGCTGAACGTGTAGATATTTTGATCGAAGCGTTAAATGTGATTAGTGTATCAATGGTTTTATCTTAATATTAATTGTGAGGCTAATGATATAAGACTATAAATGGTTTTAACTTAGTATTAATTGTGAGACTAAAGATATAAGACTATAAATGTTTTTTCTTAATATAAGCACGGTGAGACAAAAGTGTAAAGTTTTCTTTATAGTGATTTAAACGTAATATTATTATCATGATTTAATCTAAAAGATTACTAAGATTATTAATTGTTTATCAAAATACTGAACTAAGATCGAAATCATAAAATGTTTATGGTTTTATATGAACGTAAATGGTGATATCAAGGTTATACAAGTATTGTTATTATTACGTTATTGTTAATGGAAGACTTAAGTGAGAAGATTATTAATGGTGTAGATATAAATGTCAAAATATTATCTTTTATTAAGTACTTTGTATACACTCAGTATCATCTTCTCACTTGCAGTGTTTCTTGGAACCGTTGAAGAAAGTTCAAGTAGAAGGTTTCCTGATGTACATCGAACCGCCAGAGATCTTTTGTAACCTGGATGATTTGTGCTATGTAAGTTATTATAATTTCAAATCTCAGGACATATTCTTGGATAACTTGTGATGTGGTAGTCATTTTACTGCTGATTCCCGATAGAAACACTGTAACCATGACAAATTTCGGTATGATAAATAGACCATACTTCGGACGTCGCCTATTGCACCGGCGCATTGCACGTATTGATGGGTTGCACGAGGGCTTCAGCTCCACTTATTGATGGGTTGCACGAGGGCTTCAGCTCCGAGTATTGATGGGTTGCACGAGGGCTTCAGCTCCACGTATTGATACCAGCGTGAAGTTGGTTACTTATTCAATATTGGGCTAGCCCAATATTGGACTGGACCAATGTTGGGCTGGCGCAATATTGGGCTAGTTTGATATTCAAATGTACCTAACATAATAGTTCTTATGCCGCTTTTTCACACCTATACCACAACTGGGCATCTTCTTAGGTATCCACATGCAAAACGGCATCACTGATACCCCAGGCTAAAGATGCCTACTGGACATCATTTCGAATTTCAGTACATAATCGTTAATTTTTCGTTTTCAACAGGCCACGGCATATTGTTATAGGTCTTATGCC
>NW_018404432.1:26576-67147 GCF_002113885.1 Mizuhopecten yessoensis
AGTTGTGGTATAGGTGTGAAAAAGCGGCATAAGACCTATAACAATATGCCGTGGCCTGTTGAAAACGAAAAATTAACGATTATGTACTGAAATTCGAAATGATGCCCAGTGGGCATCTTTAGCCTGGGGTATCGTTGATGCCGTTTTGCATGTGGATACCTTAGAAGATGCCCAGTTGTGGTATAGGTGTGAAAAAGCGGCATAAGACCTATAACAATATGCCGTGGCCTGTTGAAAACGAAAAATTAACGATTATGTACTGAAATTCGAAATGATGCCCAGTGGGCATCTTTAGCCTGGGGTATCGTTGATGCCGTTTTGCATGTGGATACCTTAGAAGATGCCCAGTTGTGGTATAGGTGTGAAAAAGCGGCATAAGAACTATTATGTTAGGTACATTTGAATATCAAACTAGCCCAATATTGGGCTAGCCCAATATTGAATAAGTAACCAACTTCACACTGGTCGTATTGATTGGTTGCACGAGGGCTTCAGCTCCACGTATTGATGGGTTGCACGAGGGCTTCAGCTCGATAGACAGCTATCAATTCCCATAGTAAACGAGCCAATCTGTGATGTCAGATGAACACCTATGTTATTTTGTTGCATACCTATATTTGTTCTCTGTATTCAATATTCATATTTCCTGCAAAACATTACTCATCGCTAGACGATGGTACGTGCAAACATAATAATTGATGGGAAATAACATCTCGTTTATGGTTGTGCTTATAACAATCTATATAGACGCGATTTGTGGCAGTCCATGCTTTTTCCGAACTTATTAATCTTCATTGGGTATTGCTACATGTAGCTACAAGACACGAACCTCTAACCTATTGTCATAACATTTCAGCAGGTAAGCTAAATTCCTATTATGATCTGTTCTCCTTTGAATGCATTTCTTAACAGTGCTCACCTTTCCTACAGATCCCAATACAAATCCCGATATTATCAAAATTGTCTTTATATAACGGTATCCTAAACCTTACATCTTAGTTGTATTTGATAACGAATGTACATAGGCTATGCATTAGTTCATCTGTTGGGAAACATCTTTGTTATGATAAAGACTACTGCATCACAATATTGATCTTGTTCTGATCATGTAAAACCATATACATTGTCTATTTTCTTGTAATTCGTATACATTTGAAAAGTTCGTGTTAATGAAAACCTTAAACATTATGTACAAACCATACAACAACTACCTAGTCTTTATGCTTAGTCATATGACTAAACGCAGGATCTCAGTCAAATCTCGAATTTACCACCTTAAAATTACATCCCTCGGGAAAAATCTTTATATTCAAGTAAAAAACTAAACCCGACAATAAATTAGTGGGGAAATCCTGAAATATAATGTATGAGCAGGTAACTTAATTAAATCATTATATACACAATCCAGTTCCCTAAACTGGTTGAATATTGCCAATGATAAAACCTTTCAAATTGTCTAATCAACACTCCTACCCTATGCGAAAATAAGTCTTTTACAACTCCCATTTATGTATAGCAATGTTTACTTACGAACCAACTACTTTTACAAAATGGCAATATTCACTTAACAAATACAATAAATGTGCAAACAAAACCAGAATTAAAACCAAAACTTGATGAAACTACAGAAACATACGATCAAAAGGAGAAATTTTAACGGAGATTCCTAGCCTGAAAAAGAGTACAAGGATAAAAAGTCCAATTGTTCTGGGAAAATAGGCGTCGATAGTTATATTGACGGCACTCGCATGAAGCTGTTTATCAAATGCAACAAGGGTCAGGTCCTCACATAGGGAAGCAACGTAATGACACCGACACCGCACAACACACGAATAAATACAACAAGGGTCAGGCCCTCACATAGAGAATCAACGTAATAACACCGACATCGCACAACACACGAATAAATACAACAAGGGTCAGGTTCGCACATAGAGAATCAACGTAATGACACCGACACCGCACAACAAACGAATAAATGCATCAAGGGTCAGGTCCTCACATAGAGAATCAACGTAATGACACCGCACAACACACGAATAAATACAACAAGGGTCAGGTTCTCACATAGAAAATCAACGTAATGACACCGACACCGCACAACACACGAATAAATGCATCAAGGGTCACGTCCTCACATAGAGAAGCAACGTAATGACACCGCACAACACACGAATAAATACAACAAGGGTCAGGTTCGCACATAGAGAATCAACGTAATGACACCGACACCGCACAAAGAGAAGCAACGTAATGACACCGCACGACACACGAATAAATATAACAAGGGTGAGGTTCACACATAGAGAATCAACGTAATGACACCGACCCCGCGCAACACACGAATAAATGCATCAAGGGTCACGTCCTCACATAGAGAAGCAACGTAATAACACCGCACAACACACGAATAAATGCATCAAGGGTCAGGTCCTCACATAGAGAAGCAACGTAATGACACCGCACAACACACGAATAAATATAACAAGGGTCAGGTTCTCACATAGAGAATCAACGTAATGGCACCGCACAACACACGAATAAATATAACAAGGGTCAGGTCCTCACATAGAGAATCAACGTAATGACACCGCACAACACACGAATAAATATAACACGGGTCAGGTCCTCACATAGAGAATCAACGTAATGACCCCGCACAACACACGAATAATTACAACAAGTGTCAGGTCCTCACATAGAGAATCAACGTAATGGCACCGTACAACACACGAATAAATATAACAAGGGTCAGGTCCTCACATAGAGAATCTACGTAATGACACCGCACAACACACGAATAATTACAACAACAGTCAGGTCCTCACATAGAGAATCAACGTAATGACCCCGCACAACACACGAATAATTACAACAAGTGTCAGGTCCTCCCATAGAGAATCACCGTTATGACACCGCTCAACACACGAATAAATACAACAAGGGTCAGGTTCTCACATAGAGAATCAACGTAATGACCCCGCACAACACACGAATAATTACAACAAGTGTCAGGTCCTCCCATAGAGAATCACCGTTATGACACCGCTCAACACACGAATAAATACAACAAGGGTCAGGACATCACATAGAGAATCAACGTAATGACACCGACAATGCACAATACCCGAATAAATACAACAAGGGTCAGGTCCTCACATTGAGAATCAACGTAATGACACCGATACCCCACAACACACGAATAAATACAACAAGGGTCAGGACATCACATAGAGAATCAACGTAATGACACCGCAAAACACACGAATAATTACAACAAGGGTCAGGTTCTCACATAGCACACGAATAAATATAACAAGGGTCAGGTTCTCACATAGAGAATCAACGTAATGACCCCGCACAACACACGAATAATTACAACAAGTGTCAGGTCCTCACATAGAGAATCAACGTAATACAACCAACACAGCACAACACACGAATAAATACAACAACTGTCAGGTCCTCACATAGAGAATCAACGTAATGACGCCGACACCGCACAACACACGAATAAATGCATCAAGGGTCAGGTCCTCACATAGAGAATCAACGTAATGACACCGACAATGCACAATACACGAATAAATACAACAAGGGTCAGGTCCTCACATGGAGAATCAACGTAATGACACCGACAATGCACAATACCCGAATAAATACAACAAGGGTCAGGGCCTCACATAGAGAATCAACGTTATGACACCGCTCAACACACTAATAAATACAACAAGGGTCAGGACATCACATAGAGAATCAACGTAATGATACCGATATCGCACAACACACGAATATGTACAACAAGGGTCAGGTCCTCACATAGAGAATCAACGTAATGACAACGACACCGCATAACACACGAATAAATACAATAAAGGTCAGGTCCTCACATAGAGAAGCAACGTAATGACACCGACACCGCACAACACAAGAATAAATACAACAAGGGTCAGGTCCTTCAGGTCCTCACATAGAGAATCAACGTAATGACACCGCACAACACACGAATAATTACAACAAGGGTCAGGTTCTCACATAGAGAATCAACGTAATGGCACCGCACAACACACGAATAAATATAACAAGGGTCAGGTTCTCACATAGAGAATCAACGTAATGGCACCGCACAACACACGAATAAATATAACAAGGGTCAGGTTCTCACATAGAGAATCAACGTAATGACACCGACAATATCGCACAACACACGAATATGTACAACAAGGGTCAGGTCCTCACATAGAGAATCAACGGAATGACAACGACACCGCATAACACACGAATAAATACAATAAAGGTCAGGTCCTCACATAGAGAATCAACGTAATGATACCGACACCGCACAACACACGAATAATTACAACAAGGGTCAGGTTCTCACATAGAGAATCAACGTAATGGCACCGCACAACACACGAATAAATATAACAAGGGTCAGGTTCTCACATAGAGAATCAACGTAATGATACCGATATCGCACAACACACGAATAAATACAACAAGGGTTAGGTTCTCACATAGAGAATCAACGTAATGATACCGATATCGCACAACACACGAATAAATACAACAAGGGTTAGGTCCTCACATAGAGAATCAACGTAATGACACCGACCCCGCACAACACACGGATAAATACATCAAGGGTCAGGACCTCACATAGAGAATCAACGTAATGACAACGACACGAATCAACGTAATGACACCGCACAACACACGAATAATTACAACAAGGGTCAGGTTCTCACATAGAGAATCAACGTAATGGCACCGCACAACACACGAATAAATATAACAAGGGTCAGGTTCTCACATAGAGAATCAACGTAATGACACCGACACCGCATAACACACGAATAAATACAATAAATAATGACACCGCACAACACACGAATAAATATAACAAGGGTCAGGTTCTCACATAGAGAATCAACGTAATGACACCGACAATATCGCACAACACACGAATATGTACAACAAGGGTCAGGTCCTCACATAGAGAATCAACGTAATGATACCGATATCGCACAACACACGAATAAATACAACAAGGGTTAGGTCCTCACATAGAGAATCAACGTAATGACACCGACACCGCACAACACACGGATAAATACATCAAGGGTCAGGTCCTCACATAGAGAATCAACGTAATGATACCGATATCGCACAACACAAGAATAAAAACAACAACTGTCAGGCCCTCGCATAGAGAATCAACGTAATAACACCGACACCGCACAACACACGAATAAATGCAACAAGGGTCAGGTCCTCACATAGAGAATCAACAACGTAATGACACCGACACCGCACAACGCACGGATAAATACATCAAGGGTCAGGTCCTCACATAGAGAATCAACAACGTAATGACACCGACACCGCACAATACACGAATAAATACAACAAGGGCCAGGTCCTCACATAGAGAATCAACGTAATGATACCGATATCGCACAACACAAGAATAAAAACAACAACTGTCAGGCCCTCACATAGAGAATCAACGTAATAACACCGATACCGCACAATACACAAATAAATACAACAAGGTTCGAATCAACGTAATGACCCTGACACCGCACAACACAAGAATAAAAACAACAACTGTCAGAATAAATACAACAAGGTTCGAATCAACGTAATGACACGGCCAGGCCCTCACATAGAGAAGCAACGTAATGATACCGATATCGCACAACACAAGAATAAAAACAACAACTGTCAGAATAAATACAACAAGGCGCAGGTCCTCACATAGGGAATCAACGTAATGACAACGACACCGCATACCACACGAATAAATACAATAAAGGTCAGGTACTCACATAGAGAATCCACGTAATGATACCGATATCGCACAACATACGAATATGTACAACAAGGGTCAGGTCCTCGCATAGAGAATCAACGTAATAACACCGACACCGAACAACACACGAATAAATAAAATAAAGGTCAGGTCCTCACATATGGAATCAACGTAATGACACGGTAAGGTCCTCACATAGAGAATCAACGTAATGACACTGACACCGCAAAACACACGAATAAATACAACAAGGTTAGAATCAACGTAATGACACCGATACCGCACAACACACGAATAAATACAACAAGGGTCAGGTCCTCACATAGAGAATCAACGTAATGACACGGTCAGGTCCTCACATAGAGAATCAACGTAATGACACAGACATCGTACAACACACGAATAAATACAACAACGGTCAGGTCCTCACATAGAGAATCAACGTAATGACACTGACACCGCACAACACACGAATAAATACAACAAGGGACAGGTCCTCACATAGAGAATCAACGTAATGATACCGGCACCGCACAACACACGAATAAATACAAGGCTCAGGTCCTCACATAGAGAACCAACGTAATAACACCGACACCGCACAACACACGAATAAATACAACAAGGGTCAGGTCCTCAAATAGAGAATCAACGTAATGACACCGACACCGCACAACACACGAATAAATACATCAAGGGTCAGGTCCTCAAATAGAGAATCAACGTAATGACACCGCACAACACACGAATAAATACAACAGGGGTCAGGTCCTCACATAGAGAAGTCCTCTCATAGAGAATCAACGTAATGACACCGATATCGCACAATACACGAATAAATACAACAAGGGTAGAATCAACGTAATGACACCGATATCGCACAATACACGAATAAATACAACGCACAACACACGAATAAATACAAGGCTCAGGTCCTCACATAGAGAACCAACGTAATAACACCCACACCGCACAACACACGAATAAATCCAACAAGGGTCAGGTCCTCACATAAAGAATCAACGTAATGACACCGATACCGGACAACACACGAATAAATACATCAAGGGTCAGGTCCTCACATAGAGACTCAACGTAATGACACCGACACCGCACAGCACAAGAATAAATACAACAAGGGTCAGGCCCTCACATAGGGAATCAACGTAATAACACCGACATCGCACAACACACAAATAAATACAACAAGGGTCAGGTGAATAAATACAACAAGGGTCACGTCCTCACTTAGAGAATCAACGTCATGACACGGCCAAGTCCTCACATAGAGAATCAACGTTATGACACCGACACCGCCCAACACACGAATAAATACAACAAGTGTAGAATCAACATAATGACACCGATACCGCACAACACACGAATAAAGACAACAAGGGTCAGGTCCTCACATAAAGAATCAACGTAATGACACCGATAACGCACAATACACGAATAAATACAACAAGGGCCAGGCCCTCACATAGAGAATCAACGTAATGACACCGATACCGCACAATACACGAATAAATACAACAAGGGTCACGTCCTCACATAGAGAATCAACGTAATGACACGGTCAAGTCCTCACATAGAGAATCAACGTAATGACACCGATACCGCACAACACACGAATAAACACAACAAGGGTCAGGTCCTCTCATAGAGAATCAACGTAATAACACGGTCAAGTCCTCACATAGCATAGAGAATCAACGTTATGACACCGCTCAACACACGAATAAATACACCAAGGGTCAGGTCCTCACATAGAAAAGCAACGTAATGACACCGATATCGCACAATACACGAATAAATTCAACAAGGGTCACGTCCTCACGTAGAGAATCAACGTAATGACGCCGACACCGCACAACACACGAATAGATACAACAAGGGTCAGGTCCTAACATAGATAATCAACGTAATAACACCGACACCGCACAACACAAGAATAAATACAACAAGGGTCAGGTCCTCACATAGATAATCAACGTAATAACACCGATATCGCACAACACACGAATAAATACAACAAGGGTCAGGTCCTCACATAGAGAATCAACGCAAAAGCACCGACACCGCACAACACACGAATAAATAGAACAAGGGTCAGGTCCTCACATAGAGAATCAACGTAATGACACGGTCAGGTCCTCACATAGAGAATCAACGTAATGACACCGATATACAACAAGGGTCAGGTCCTCACATAGAGAATCATCGCAAAAGCACCGACATCGCACAACACACGAATAAATAGAACAAGGATCAGGTCCTCACATAGAGAATCAACGTAATGACACGGTCAGGTCCTCACATAGAGAATCAACGTAATAACACCGGCATCGCAGAACACACGAATAAATACAACAAGGGTCAGGTCCTCACATAGAGAATCAACGCAAAAGCACCGACATCGCACAACACACGAATAAATAGAACAAGGGTCAGGTCCTCACATAGAGAATCAACGTAATGACACCGATACCGAACAACACACGAATAAATACAACAAGGGTCAGGGCCTCACATAGAGAATCAACGTAATGACACCGACACCGCACAATACACAAATAAATACAACAAGGGTCAGGTCCTCACATAGTGAATCAACGTAATGATACCGGCACCGCACAACACACGAATAAATACAAGGGTCAGGTCCTCACATAGAGAATCAACGTAATGACACCGACACCGCACAACACACGAATAAATACAACAAGGGTCAGGTCCTCACATATAGAATCAACGTAATGACACGGTCAGGTCCTCATATAGAGAATCAACGTAATGACACCGACATCGCACAACACACGAATAAATACAACAAGGGTCGGGTCCTCACATAGAGAATCAACGTAATGACACCGAAACCGCACAACACACGAATAAATACAACAACTGTCAGGGCCTCACATAGAGAATCAACGTAATGACACTGACACCGGACAACACACGAATAAATACAACAAGGGTCGGGTCCTCACATAGAGAATCAACGTAATAACACCGACATCGCACATAGAGAATCAACGTAATGACACTGACACCGGACAACACACGAATAAATACAACAAGGGTCAGGGCCTCACATAGAGAATCAACGTAATGACACCGACATCGCACAACACGATACCGAACAACACACGAATAAATACAACAAGGGTCGGGTCCTCACATAGAGAATCAACGTAATGACACTGACACCGGACAACACACGAATAAATACAACAAGGGTCGGGTCCTCACATAGAGAATCAACGTAATAACACCGACATCGCAGAACACACGAATAAATACAACAAGGGTCAGGGCCTCACATAGAGTAGAGAATCAACGTAATGATACCGGCACCGCACAACACACGAATAAATACAAGGGGCAGGTCCTCACATAGAGAATCAACGTAATGACACCGACATCGCACAACACGATACCGAACAACACACGAATAAATACAACAAGGGTCGGGTCCTCACATAGAGAATCAACGTAATAACACCGACATCGCACATAGAGAATCAACGTAATGACACTGACACAGCACAACACACGAATAAAAACAACAAGGGTCAGGTGCTCACATAGAGAATCAACGTAATGACACGGTCAGGTCCTCACATAGAAAATCAACGTAATGACACCGACACACGCACAACACACGAATAAGCGCAATCAGAAACGTCGAAATTCATTTCTCTTAAGGAATTATCTTTTTTCAAATGAAATCATGATGACCATACAATTGCCATTGTCTTTACCAGCCTGCATTTCTCGAAACCTCGTGTTGACAGTTAATCCGATAGTGTTGGACATCTGTCACGGAAGTCATGATATATATCAGTTATCGGTAAGCGGCGGAAACAGAGTAGTCGGTAGTGTCTCTGATTTCAAGTTCAGGAAGGTATATACGACCGAGTTATCAATAAAGTTCTTGTTATTCAAAGACAGTACAGTGTAGATATATATAAAAGTAAAATTGAAGGACTTCGCAAATTGTTTATTACCGGGTCCGATAGGGTCTTCACAAGTTCGACCTCATATAAAAACAAAATGCATGTTTCCATATGAACGCAAACAGTCAGCTGAAAAACCTTGCCGCCCAGCTAACCTAGCCTATTGTCAACCATGCTCCTTCTCGTGAATTCGTTACATTAATAATGGAAGATAGAAATTAGGATTATTGTGAAAAAATGGAGTTAAAATCGAATTAGGATAATGAATGAACGGAGCCAGCCTTAAAACACTGTTTTCATGAATTCTAGTGAAAATGTAAAAGTCGGTACAGTATCCTTAGTATTATTGTGCAGAAAGATTGCAATGCAAAACAATGATTAACTAGTAGTTTGTCTTTCATAAAAGGGAGAAAAAGTATTATGAAGGCTCGTTATTTAAAGGAGCTAGTTATGAAAACAATAAGAGTGTCTTTTCCTGTTGCCTTAAATATGATAAAGTACTGTTTTTCCACCATTTTCCTGATACAAACACCTTCCTGTTTTTATCTCTCCACCAGGTAAGCTACACATTTTGTAAAGACCTTATATCGGTGCTGACCAAAAATATGTCGAACACGGAGATATGGGAGACCAAGCGTCTAGAGGAGGTCCTCGAACGGGTAAGCGTCTAGAGGAGGTCCTCGAACGGGTAAGCGTCTAGGAAAGGTCCTCGAACGGGTAAGCGTCTAGGGGAGGTCCTCGAACGGGTAAGCGTCAAGAGGAGGTCCTCGAACGGGTAAGCGCCTAGAGGAGGTCCTCGAACGGGGAATCGTCTAGAGGAGGTCCTCGAACGGGTACGCGTCTAGAGGAGGTCCTCGAACGGGTTAGCGTCTAGAGGAGGTCCTCGACCGGGTAAGCGTCTAGAGGAGGGCCTCGAACGGGTAAGCGTCCAGAGGATGGCCTCGAACGGGTAAGCGTCTAGAGGAGGGCCTCGAACGGGTTAGCGTCTAGAGGTGGTCCTCGCACGGGTAAGCGTTTAGAGGAGGTCCTCGAACGGGTAAGCGGCTAGAGGAGGTCCTCGAACGGGGAAGCGGCTAGAGGAGGGCCTCGAACGGGGAAGCGTCTAGAGGAGGTCCTCGAACAGGTAAGCGTCTAGAGGAGGTCCTCGGACGGGTAAGCGTCTAGCGGAGGTCCTCGAACGGGTAAGCGTCTAGGGGAGGTCCTCGAACGGGTAAGCGTCAAGAGGAGGTCCTCGAACGGGTAAGCGTCTAGAGGAGGTCCTCGAATGGGTAAGCGTGTAGAGGTGGTCCTCGAGCGGGTAAGCGTCTAGAGGAGGTCCTCGAACGGGTAAGCGTCTAGAGGAGGTCCTCGCACGGGTTAGCGTCTAGAGGAGGTTCTCGAACGGTTGAGCGTGTAGAGGAGGTCCTCGAACGGGTAAGCGTGTAGAGGAGGTCCTCGAGCGGGTAAGCGTCTAGAGGAGGGCCTCGAACGGGTAAGCGTCTAGAGGAGGTCCTCGCACGGGTAAGCGTCTAGAGGAGGTTCTCGAACGGGTAAGCGTCTAGAGGAGGTCCTCGAACGGGTAAGCGTCAAGAGGAGGTCCTCGAACGGGTAAGCGTGTAGAGGAGGTCCTCGAACGGGAAAGCTTCTAGATGAGGGTCTCGAACGGGTAAGCGTCTAGAGGAGGTCCTCGAACGGGTAAGCGTCTAGAGGAGGTCCTCGAACAGGTAAGCGTTTAGGTCAGAATAGGTAGACACGAACACGATTTCACATTACGTGTGATCATGTGGGTCTTAACATCACGATCAACGGTAGAGGTAGTTACATGACGGATACTTAAGTGTTCATGTCGTTACAGAACAGGTAAACGGACGGTCGTAGTAAAAGGACGGGTAAATGAAATAACGATGTCACTGGGATTTCCCTTTTCTTCTTTCGGTGACTGTAATGCTTTCTTGTCACACATCATGATACGGTACAATAGGCAGTATGGATTGAAAATGCTTAAGATAAAATGATGGTAAAACTGTATGATTACTACATGATCCGGTACAATAGGCAATATGGATTGAAAATGTTTAAGATAAAATGATGGTAAAACTGTATGATAAGGACATGATCTGGTACAATAGGCAGTATGGATTTGAAATGTTTAAGATAAAATGACGGTAAACTGTATGATTAGAACATGATCCGGTACAATAGGCAGTATGGATTGAAAATGATTACGATAAAATGATGGTAAAACTGTATGATTAGTACATGATCTGGTACCATAGGCAATATGGATTGAAAATGTTTAAGATAAAATGACGGTTAAACTGTATGATAAGGACACAATCCGGTACAATAGGCAATATGGATTTAAAATGTTGAAGATAAAATGACGGTAAAGCTGTATGATTAGTACATGATCTGGTACAATAGGCAATATCGATTTTAAATGTTTAAGATAAAATGACGGTAAAACTGTAGGATTATTACATGATACAATTTAAATATCAAAATCACTA
Source organism: Mizuhopecten yessoensis (assembly GCF_002113885.1). Lineage (NCBI taxonomy): Eukaryota > Metazoa > Mollusca > Bivalvia > Pectinida > Pectinidae > Mizuhopecten > Mizuhopecten yessoensis. The sequence goes on from NW_018404432.1 coordinate 38,843, forward strand.
TAGATGGAAAGATGCACATATTTCAAACAGCGATAAGCCATTGATATTTGCAAAAATAATATGTATAATGGCAGGGCAGAACATATATACTACCTAAATATCGCGTATAAAAAAAAATATACAACATTTTTATAGCACCCGATATATTTTTTAAAATTATTCTAAAGCGCTTTACAACATATTGTTAAATTGTAATGGTATTAGCTATAATTGATAAACAAAGAAGGCACACAAATCATCAGTATACATGAAGTAAAATGATAATGGTGAAAAAAAGGTGAAAAAGGATTGTTTATTTGTGGGTGAGGTTTATAATTTGTTATTGACGTTGATTTGTGTGTAATGATTGTTTGATATTGAAGTTTGTTTGTTATTTAAGTTTGCTTGTCTGTCGGAGGAAGGGGAAGTCTACCACACATATTGCCTCAACTACACCAAAGGACTGAACTATTTGGAAAAGTTAAAAAAGAATGATGACTACTGTGAATTCGAAAAGGTACCAATGACCATCTATGTTATATGACCTGCGTGTTAACGCTGGCCAATGAAAAACGTTCTACTGGTGTCCATTTGCATGCTTATTACTGACTTTCAATGTGCGTACGGGTATTATAAACACGTATTGGCCGCGTAATACTGGTTAACACTGATAGACAAATAACTGACGTCATTTGGCATGAGATTTAGTAATTTCATTTTGCGTTCGTGCGCTATTCCCACTACCAGTTTAATAGGGTAGCTACACTGTCCATGTAGAGACCTTATAACACACATCTGTAGACGATTACGACTTGTTTATGTCAGAACTCTAACCGTTAATCACTATTCTATCAGATGTATTAGGGAGGTTAATACATATGGTAAATTGATGTCTAAAAAGTAAATAAATTAAGAACAAATACACTGAGATTTACATACAATTGAATCGAAAGATAACACCTTCCCGTGCTGTTTGGAGACGTATACAGATAAATAAAAGTAATATAGGAAAACGAAATATATAGCATAGCTTAAGGACATAGAGAGAACAAAAGGTGGCAATGAAGGAACCGAGGAGACAACGAAACGAAAAATATCTTGACCACATCAGATAAAATCTAGGATAGGTCCTGAGGTGTAAGACCCTGATGTAACCATAACACTTCTCAGTATTACATTATATACAAAGTAAAATACATCTTTTGTTATTTGTTGTTTGAGCAGGAGTCCAGTTCTATTTATTTCTGTACAGTTATGTACCTCGTCTGTTTATCAGTGGTGTGAGCAGGACCCAAGATGTAACCGCCTACAGCTGAATGACCTGTTGGTATCTCCAATGCAGCACTGTACTAAACTACCGCTCCTCCTTGCCAATATACGCAAGTACACTCTGATCGAGTCGGACCGAGGCCTGTTAGCGGCAGCCATTGGCAAGCTCGAGGTCTCCTTACGTATGTCAATAATTACAACCTCTTTATAAAACAAAGAGATATCGATTGAATTATTGGTCGAATATTCAACCAAACCATTTATGTGATTGGTTTGCGCATACGTATAATTAGAATTGTTTCCCTTCAATGACCTCATTTGGTATATGTCTATAGTGCGGGAGATTTTACTACTCCTTAATGATATCATCAACATTCTTTTCCATAACAGAACGGACGTGTGTCCTGAATAATTACCCTAATCATAGAAATAGAGGACAAAGTTAATGAGTTGACTAATTGTTGCTATGTGCTGTATTCTAAATGTTTGTATGGATACATGTTATATATTTAGATAGAATCCATATTATTTTTCATTCATTAGATATATAACAGTATGTCCAATATTAAAACAATTACAACGAAAAGTAAATAAAACCATTATTTTATCGAACGTGTACTGCAAGATTATAGTTAACAGTTAAAGTATGTGTATTTCGGGATATAGCAAGTTTATGATCCCCCGAGGCCAGGACTATTTCCCGAGGCTTCGCCTCGGGAAATAATCCTGGCCTCGGGGGATCATAAACTTGCTACATGTATATCCCGAAATACCCATACTTCAACTGTTTTATTATACCGATACAAACACTCCCTTACAAATTTTAAATACTATTAGATAACAAATTTTCCATGTCCGCGATATCCAAACCCTTTTCAGTGAAGTAGCTAGAGAGCAAAGTAACGGATGCCAGTACTGTTTTTTTTTGTGTTCCAACTGTCTTTTGCCTCCAATATGTCCGACAACTCGCTCTTGTCCAACACAGAAAACCTGGGGGTCACTATTTCTGTTGTCGTCTGTCAACAACAATGCGAGGTGAAGGTCGGTCCAGAAAGTACCGGCTCCGCTGGCCGGAAATAGCCGACGTAATTCGATTGCGCTGATTGGTCAATATTCGGTCAGGCCCCGCCCACGACGTCACTCAATTTCCCGCATTTTCCGAGGGAAATAGTTTCAAAACTATCGCACCCCTCCAGACGAACTATTTCCCTGGCATGAAGTTAGAGGAGAAATAGCTTGTTTATGTGGTTACTTTTGTATAATGTAAAATAAGTAGAGGTATAATAAAATCAGCTAATTAACCTTATACCCTCATGAGCTATAAATGTAATAAATAGTTATCGATTCTAAGGTTTACATGTAGTCATTGACATTGCGAATCATGTAATATATGGATTGGAATCCAGTACATGAATCATTTGAATAATAATGGCCTTAAAGATATAATCGTAATAATTGTATTTGTAAAGATAGGGATAAATATGGATAAGACGAAGGAGTAGGGAATATGGTGGTCATTGCTGTGTTGCACGTGTTATATTGTCTTTGCTTTTTATATTTAAATGAGGTGCAGCAGACTTTCCGGCCCCATACTTCACAAGTAGTAGCAATATTTGTCGCTCATACCCTTTTGTCTATTTGTCGCTCATACCCTTGTGTCTATTTGTCACTCCTATATAAGGCCTGTCCTTCTTTATTTCATTAAGTTTCCATCCTGATCACTTTTCACTTTGCCAACTGGGTCGGCAAAGATAAGTGTCCGTATTTTCGAAATAAATAGATAAATAGTTAAATAAAAGAATTCATGAATATCGATTTTGGTTAATCGATATTGATGAAGAAGCAGCTTGAAGAATTGGTGAGGATAGCACTCTAATTCCTCTCACTGTCAGAAGGGTTAGGGTTAGGCTTAGGGTTGAGTGAGGATAGCACTCTAGTTCCTCTCGCTGTCAGAAGGGTTAGGGTTAGGGTTAGGGTTGAGTGAGGAAAGCACTCTAGTTCCTCTCGCTGTCAGAAGGGTTAGGGTTAGGGTTGAGTGAGGAAAGCACTCTAGTTCCTCTCGCTGTCAGAAGGGTTAGGGTTAGGGTTAGGGTTGAGTGAGGATAGCACTCTAGTTCCTCTTGCTGTCAGAAGGGTTAGGGTTAGGGTTGAGTGAGGAAAGCACTCTAGTTCCTCTCGCTGTCAGAAGGGTAAGGGTTAGGGTTAGGGTTAGGGTTGAGTGAGGATAGCACTCTAGTTCCTCTCGCTGTCAGAAGGGTTAGGGTTAGGGTTGAGTGAGGAAAGCACTCTAGTTCCTCTCGCTGTCAGAAGGGTTAGGGTTAGGGTTAGGGTTAGGGTTGAGTGAGGATAGCACTCTAGTTCCTCTCGCTGTCAGAAGGGTTAGGGTTAGGGTTGGGGTTAAGTGAGGATAGCACTCTAGTTCCTCTCGCTGTCAGAAGGGTTAGGGTTAGGGTTAGGGTTAGGGTTAGGGTTAGGGTTAGGGTTAAGTGAGGATAGCACTCTAGTTCCTCTCGCTGTCAGAAGGGTTAGGGTTAGGGTTAAGTGAGGATAGCACTCTAGTTCCTCTCGCTGTCAGAAGGGTTAGGGTTAGGGTTGAGTGAGGATAGCACTCTAGTCCCTCTCGCTGTCAGAAGGGTTAGGGTTGAGTGAGGAAAGCACTCTAGTTCCTCTCGCTGTCAGAAGGGTTTGGGTTAGGGTTAGGGTTGAGTGAGGATAGCACTCTAGTTCCTCTTGCTGTCAGAAGGGTTAGGGTTAGGGTTAGGGTTGAGTGAGGATAGCACTCTAGTTCCTCTCGCTGTCAGAAGGGTAAGGGTTAGGGTTAGGGTTAAGTGAGGATAGCACTCTAGTTCCTCTCGCTGTCAGAAGGGTTAGGGTTAGGGTTGAGTGAGGATAGCACTCTAGTCCCTCTCGCTGTCAGAAGGGTTAGGGTTAGGGTTGAGTGAGGATAACACGCTAGTTCCTCTCGCTGTCAAAAGGGTTAGGGTTAGGGTTGAGTGAGGATAGCACTCTAGTCCCTCTCGCATGTCAAACCGTTTGATATCAAAGTTTATGTTTGCACAGATTTACCGACTCCGCATTGTTTCCATGACGTTTTAGGGAACTAAAGGCGGTTTTGAGGTCGCAAAACTAGAACTGAGAGTTCTGTATTGAAATGATTTTTGATGGATAGTTATTGAGAGAGTAAGGGCATTTCAAGAGTGTGTTATATTCACTTTTCACGGTCAGTTTTCAAAGATGGTGATTAAAATTGGCCGCTGTACCAGCAAAGGTTATTTAAACTTTAATAGTAACGGGATCTAAATTGTCCGTGGTAACAGTGATTTATAATGGCTGTGGTGATGGTGAATGAAACTGTCTGTGATGATAGTGATTCAAATTGTCTAAGACGAAATTGGATTGAACTTGGCGTTGTATTATTGATGTGAAACAGTCCGTGGTGAAAATGGTTTACGTTTGGCGTTGTTAATTGATATGAAACTGCCCGTGGTGACATTATCATATAACGAACTATCCTTGGCTTTGATGATGACAGTCTCCGTGGTAATACTAATGAAATTCTCAGTTATGATAGTGATTTCAACTCTCCGTCCTGATAATGGTTTGTATTGTTGTAGTGATGGGTTAGGGTTAGGGATTTTAGCTGTCCGTCGTGATAGCGATTTTGACTGTCCGTCGTGATAGTGATTTTGACTGTCCGTCGTGATAGTGATTTAAACTGTCCGTCGTGATAGTGATATAAACTGTCCGTCGTGATAGTGATATTGACTCTCCGTCGTGATAGTGATTTAAACTCTAAGTGGTGTTAGTGTTTACTGTCCATTCTGATAATGGCATTTACTGTTGTAGTGATAGTGATTTTAACTGTCCGTCGTGATAGTGACTTACACTCTCGTAGTGATAGTGATTTTAACTGTCCGTTGTGATAGTGACTTACACTCTCGTAGTGATAGTGGTTGCACCGTCTCCGTTGAGAGATATTTGAACTGTGCGTGATGAACATGGTTTTAACTCTCCACGGTGATAAAACTGTCTTTGGTGGTAATGATTTAAATTGTCAGTGTTATTAATGATTTACACTGATGGTGGTTATTCTCTCTGTGGTAATAACGGTTATTCTCTCTGTGGTGTTAATGGTTATTCTCTCTGTGGTAATAATGGTTATTCTCTCTGAGGTGATGATGGTTATTCTCTCTGTGGTAATAATGGTTATTCTCTCTGTGGTGATGATGGTTATTCTCTCTGTGGTGTTTATGGTTATTCTCTCTGTGGTAATAATGGTTATTCTCTCTGTGGTAATAATGGTTATTCTCTCTGTGGTAATAATGGTTATTTTCTCTGTGGTAATAATGGTTATTCTCTCTGTGGTGATGATGGTTATTCTCTCTGTGGTAATAATGGTTATTCTCTCTGTGTTGATAATAGTTATTATCTCTGTGCTGATAATGGTTATTCTCTCTGTGGTAATAATGGTTATTCTCTCTGTGGTAATAATGGTTATTCTCTCTGTGGTAATAATGGTTATTCTCTCTGTGGTAATAATGGTTATTCTCTCTGTGGTAATAATGGTTATTCTCTCTGTGGTAATAATGGTTATTCTCTCTGTGGTAATAATGGTTATTCTCTCTGTGGTAATAATGGTTATTCTCTCTGTGGTAATAATGGTTATTCTCTCTGTGGTAATAATGGTTATTCTCTCTGTGGTAATAATGGTTATTCTCTCTGTGGTAATAATGGTTATTCTCTCTGTGGTAATAATGGTTATTCTCTCTGTGGTAATAATGGTTATTCTCTCTGTGGTAATAATGGTTATTCTCTCTGTGGTAATAATGGTTATTCTCTCTGTGGTAATAATGGTTATTCTCTCTGTGGTAATAATGGTTATTCTCTCTGTGGTAATAATGGTTATTCTCTCTGTGGTAATAATGGTTATTCTCTCTGTGGTAATAATGGTTATTCTCTCTGTGGTAATAATGGTTATTCTCTCTGTGGTAATAATGGTTATTCTCTCTGTGGTAATAATGGTTATTCTCTCTGTGGTAATAATGGTTATTCTCTCTGTGGTAATAATGGTTATTCTCTCTGTGGTAATAATGGTTATTCTCTCTGTGGTGATAATGGTTATTCTCTCTGTGGTAATAATGGTTATTCTCTCTGTGGTGATAATGGTTATTCTCTCTGTGGTGATAATGGTTATTCTCTCTGTGGTAATAATGGTTATTCTCTCTGTGGTAATAATGGTTATTCTCTCTGTGGTAATAATGGTTATTCTCTCTGTGGTAATAATGGTTATTCTCTCTGTGGTAATAATGGTTATTCTCTCTGTGGTAATAATGGTTATTCTCTCTGTGGTAATAATGGTTATTCTCTCTGTGGTAATAATGGTTATTCTCTCTGTGGTAATAATGGTTATTCTCTCTGTGGTAATAATGGTTATTCTCTCTGTGGTAATAATGGTTATTCTCTCTGTGGTAATAATGGTTATTCTCTCTGTGGTAATAATGGTTATTCTCTCTGTGGTAATAATGGTTATTCTCTCTGTGGTAATAATGGTTATTCTCTCTGTGGTAATAATGGTTATTCTCTCTGTGGTAATAATGGTTATTCTCTCTGTGGTAATAATGGTTATTCTCTCTGTGGTAATAATGGTTATTCTCTCTGTGGTAATAATGGTTATTCTCTCTGTGGTAATAATGGTTATTCTCTCTGTGGTAATAATGGTTATTCTCTCTGTGGTAATAATGGTTATTCTCTCTGTGGTAATAATGGTTATTCTCTCTGTGGTAATAATGGTTATTCTCTCTGTGGTAATAATGGTTATTCTCTCTGTGGTAATAATGGTTATTCTCTCTGTGGTAATAATGGTTATTCTCTCTGTGGTAATAATGGTTATTCTCTCTGTGGTAATAATGGTTATTCTCTCTGTGGTAATAATGGTTATTCTCTCTGTGGTAATAATGGTTATTCTCTCTGTGGTGATAATGGTTATTCTCTCTGTGGTGATAATGGTTATTCTCTCTGTGGTGATAATGGTTATTCTCTCTGTGGTGATAATGGTTATTCTCTCTGTGGTGATAATGGTTATTCTCTCTGTGGTGATAATGGTTATTCTCTCTGTGGTGATAATGGTTATTCTCTCTGTGGTGATAATGGTTATTCTCTCTGTGGTGATAATGGTTATTCTCTCTGTGGTGATAATGGTTATTCTCTCTGTGGTGATAATGGTTATTCTCTCTGTGGTGATAATGGTTATTCTCTCTGTGGTGATAATGGTTATTCTCTCTGTGGTGATAATGGTTATTCTCTCTGTGGTGATAATGGTTATTCTCTCTGTGGTGATAATGGTTATTCTCTCTGTGGTGATAATGGTTATTCTCTCTGTGGTGATAATGGTTATTCTCTCTGTGGTGATAATGGTTATTCTCTCTGTGGTGATAATGGTTATTCTCTCTGTGGTGATAATGGTTATTCTCTCTGTGGTGATAATGGTTATTCTCTCTGTGGTGATAATGGTTATTCTCTCTGTGGTGATAATGGTTATTCTCTCTGTGGTGATAATGGTTATTCTCTCTGTGGTGATAATGGTTATTCTCTCTGTGGTGATAATGGTTATTCTCTCTGTGGTGATAATGGTTATTCTCTCTGTGGTGATAATGGTTATTCTCTCTGTGGTGATAATGGTTATTCTCTCTGTGGTGATAATGGTTATTCTCTCTGTGGTGATAATGGTTATTCTCTCTGTGGTGATAATGGTTATTCTCTCTGTGGTGATAATGGTTATTCTCTCTGTGGTGATAATGGTTATTCTCTCTGTGGTGATAATGGTTATTCTCTCTGTGGTGATAATGGTTATTCTCTCTGTGGTGATAATGGTTATTCTCTCTGTGGTGATAATGGTTATTCTCTCTGTGGTGATAATGGTTATTCTCTCTGTGGTGATAATGGTTATTCTCTCTGTGGTGATAATGGTTATTCTCTCTGTGGTGATAATGGTTATTCTCTCTGTGGTGATAATGGTTATTCTCTCTGTGGTGATAATGGTTATTCTCTCTGTGGTGATAATGGTTATTCTCTCTGTGGTGATAATGGTTATTCTCTCTGTGGTGATAATGGTTATTCTCTCTGTGGTGATAATGGTTATTCTCTCTGTGGTGATAATGGTTATTCTCTCTGTGGTGATAATGGTTATTCTCTCTGTGGTGATAATGGTTATTCTCTCTGTGGTGATAATGGTTATTCTCTCTGTGGTGATAATGGTTATTCTCTCTGTGGTGATAATGGTTATTCTCTCTGTGGTGATAATGGTTATTCTCTCTGTGGTGATAATGGTTATTCTCTCTGTGGTGATAATGGTTATTATCTCTGTGGTGATAATGGTTATTATCTCTGTGGTGATAAGCGTTATTCTCTCTGTGGTGTTAATGGTTATTCTCTCTGTGGTGATAATGGTTATTCTCTCTGTGGTGTTAATGGTTATTCTCTCTGTGGTGTTCATGGTTATTCTCTCTGTGGTGATAGAGATTTTAACTGTTATATCATGTGAGGTGATAGTGATTTTAACTGTTATATCATGTGAGGTGATAGTGATTTTAACTGTTATATCATATGAGGTGATAGTAATTTAACTGTTATATCATGACTGATATGAAACTGTAGGTGAAAAGAAAATTGGAAATTTTATATTTAAAATGATTTTGTCATTTCCTATTATCTGTCATTTACCATTTTCTGACATTTACAATTATTTGGCATTTACAGTGAACCATAATCTGTCACACACCGCTATCGGACATTTACCATTATCTGGAATTTACCATTATCTAGCATTTACCATTATCTGGTATTTACCATTATCTGGCATTTACCATTATCTGGTATTTACCATTATCTTGCATTTACCATTAGCTGACATTTACCATTATCTTGTATTTACCATTATCTGACATTTACCATTATGTTGCATTTACCATTATCTGACATTTACCATTATCTTGCATTTACCATTATCTGACATTTACCATTATCTGGCATTTACCATTATCTGACATTTATCATTATCTGGCATTTACCATTATCTGACATTGATCATTATCTGGCATTTACCGTTATCTGGTATTTACCATTATCTGACATTTACCATTATCTGGCATTTACCATTATCTGACATTTATCATTATCTGGCATTTACCATTATCTAACATTGATCATTATCTGGCATTTACCATTATCTGATATTTACCATTATCTGACATTTACGGTTATCTGGCATTTACCATTATCTGACATTTACCATTATTTAACATTTACCATTATCTGGTATTTACCATTATCTGGCATTTACCAGTATCTGGTACTTACCATTATCTTGCATTTACCATTATCTGACATTTACCATTATCTGGCATTTACCGTTATCTGGCATTTACCATTATCTGACATTTACCATTATCTGGCATTTACCATTATCGGACATTTACCATTATCGGACATTTACCGTTTTCTGGCATTTACCATTATCTGACATTTACCATTATCAGGCATTTACCATTATCTGACGGTTAGTTGACTAGTTTGTCAACCTTTCCGATGGTCTGTCTAGTATTGCATACTGTTCTAGCTAACTTGTCATTCCTCTTTGCTAGACGTGATTGAAAGATTACGAAAGTCACAAAAAGGAGTTAAATACATTTGTATATCAATTCGCTGTTTTGGTTTTAGAACGCCATAGTGAATGAGACGATTGGATGTAGCATCACCAGTTGAGATGGGATGATTACAGGTTGATAAGAGCATTGCTAGAAAGATGATTACTAATTCGCTTATACGTATACTTTGTTTAAATAGCTTCTCTAAAGGACGAGGTAATCATATTGACCTGCATATATCGATGTCGTACACGTATATCATACACAGCATATCTGTCCATTACCTTTAATGTTGTTTGATTTTTTATCATTAACAGCTTAGGTAATTTAAGGTATAGCCTCTATGTATGTGCGCTTGAGGCGGTTGGTGTATTTTCCTTCTCGTCAAAGCGTGGTTCTGATGCCGACTTTATAGTGCAATGTCAAAGGCAACCAGTACTGTAATCAACCCGGTCTCATTATACTGAAATAAGATTAACGATATGTTACAATTACTAGAAATGCCTAACGTTAAGTTGATAATACCTACTACTATTTTAAAGTCTTTGGTATGTCCAGGCTTGCTGGCAAAACCTTCTGTCTTCCTCACATGGGTGACAATTTGACACACAAGCCAAAAATGGGGGTTTGGCAAGAATAACACTAAGGACCATAAGAGTTGTTATGATATAAAGTAGAGAGAAAATGTAAAGATCCTAAATGTTGCAATGTGTGCAGTAGATAGATTTTGGAAAGGGCGCAACAGCAAATCCCCTATTACAACATAAGTCGTTTCATACCACATTGTTAAAATGATATTTCCAAAGGTACTTGAAGCATTACACAAAAGAAACCCGAGTTTTTACTTGTGTTGTTTATGAATCATTGTTTATAGAAAATTTGGAAGAGAAAATGCGTAAGGAACGGAATATACAACGTCTACAGGAAATTCAACAACAACTGGTATGGCCCTCTATATCCGACCTCGATCCAAAAGTGTACATTCCCGACGTACGTATACCTAAACATTAAAGTTTGTCATGTATGTACAAATATTATATTTCTGACACGTGTATGTTATCTGTGTAATTCCGACGTACATTTGTTTCTTGTGAAATGTTGACGTATTTTACAATCTTGACGTGCATACGTTACGATTCAGATGCTAATTTATCTATATTAATATACCAACACACATGCACAGGTTTCACAAGGAATGATTAAGAAGTATAACGTCACGTGGTTAACCAAGTGTCTTACAATTTGAATTAACGGAGCTGGAAAACATGATAGTATGTCTTCACGATTCCGGGAAAGATATGCCCCTAAAACGTTCATGCATGTATCATATCTTAGGGAGAACTATTTTCCCGTCGGAAACGATTATTTCTGTTTCCAATTGGACGAACTATTGTCATGACAATGACGTAACTCTAACAATGATGGCGCCAAGCAGAGTTCCTTGACGTCATAATTAGAAGATTTACCAATCAAATTAACCAAATGATAGTCGTTTTGGAGCCAACCCCCATAACTAAGAGAAAAATGAAAATATATTTAAACAGTAATTAACCTACACACAGGTGCATCTTTAATTTTGATTTGCTTCTTACTATTCATATTAACAGTTTCTGAAGTCAAGTCTTTCCATTCAACCTTGTACGAAGCTCCTCTCGTGTCCCAAAAGGCAACTAATGCACGAAGGATTAATGACATTAGTAGGTGGGTATTTCCCTGCAGTATAAGGTAAGAGAGATAACTCGTACATGTACCTAAGGAGGACATTCATGTTATTCCCGCAAACAAGAGTTATTCCCCATGATAAGTGGTGAGCAAATGATAAACAGCATTATAACATGATCAAAGGTTTTGCCCTTTGTACCGAGTAGAAGGCATACTTTTTTCTTAATTTATTTTCACTTCATTTACCTGGGATGTACTTATTCGTATATATATGATATATATTTTCCAGAGGCGACAAAGACAATAGACGTGCACTTGTTCCTGTTCGACGACATTTTGCTGATTACAAAAATAAAGAAATCTGTCAAGAAGGTAAATACTTATTATTCATTGACATTCTGCTAATAACAAAGAATCCGTAGCGAAGGTAAGAAGTTAGAGGGCCTATCACTATAGTACTGAGAGTTTCTGTAGTGAAGGATCTATATTAAACAGAAAGATTTAACGATATCGTTAGCGGGGTAACAATCCTTTTCTGTAGAAAAATGAAAAGATGAGCACTAACATATTTCGTCCGTTTGTAAAAAATGCGACACAATTTTTGAATCACATCGTGAGGTATAAAACAACGATTTGTGATATGGTTGACATCACTGGAGTTTATTGTTATTACATATTATATATCATTGGAGTACATTGTTATACCATATTATATATCTTTGATATACATTGTTATACTATATATACTACATCTTTACTTTATGTTGCATTATATATATACATATTATAGTATACCGTCGGTTTTCGTTGCTATAAAGATTGAGGTAACCCACACGCACGTGGTAGCACCTATACAATTTTGTAATAGATACAGTATACCAAAACAGAATGGCTCTGCACCATACAGCTAGTTCGTCCTTCTAGGACCCACTGACGATTCTAACGGCCAAAAAGGTTGAAACCATATTTGTCTAAAATACTGTCGCAAAAAAAGGGAATGTGCAAACAAACTCCTAATTATGTTAATTTAAAAACTTCCATTCGTCCTTGATAACTTCAGATCGATGATGATGACTAAAGTGTACGGACCGTGCCACTACTAAACAGGTCCCTGTTGCCTTCAAGGTTACAACAAACCTGAAACAAATCCCCAGCAATATTCCACCTAGTTTCTCCAAAGATGAACGCAACATTTCTGGTGTCGCTCATATTTCTCTAATTCCCTTTGGTGTTCTTTAAGACGTGTACCAACTGTCTTCTCAGTTTCTCCTATTTATGACTACTGCCAATTTGTGCACGATATCATGTGTATTTACTCTCTAAAGCCAGGCGAAACATACAGTTTCGTCACATCGTTATACAGGTTATACACATGGCTCACTCAGTTAAAGCCAGACGAAAGGACCAGTCTGTCTGGATACGTTACGACACGTTTAAAATGTATACAGTTTGAGTACAAAGTGAAGTTTTGAAGGATTTGGTAGTTGATAAAATGTGTCAGAAATGAATTACTCTGACAAATTTTTTATAACAGTCAACAATTTTCAACAACTGATAACAATCATTCATGTTCAAATGAGCATTATAAAAAGTTTAAATGGAATAGGTACGTAAACAGGAAATGCGGAGGAACTATGATAATAATGACTATATATTCACATTCCAATGCGTAAACCTTTTTTTCTGTAGAAAGTATAATGGCCACCCACTTGGCTTGACTATACATGTAACTCCGTTGTTTACTTCGGTTTGTTGCGTTATGGGACTTACATACTCACATTAATGGAAGTTAATAAAATCGTCCAGTCTTGTCACATTCATCTGCATGTATTTGATGTTGCTTTTTTTTATTTCAGAAACAAAATACCCCGGAAACGTATAATACCAATGATTGTAACTCCTATACAGTACATCGCCAACCCATAGCTTTAGACCGCTTAAGTGTGCACGACGTCGGTATGTCGGAGGCATCAGGTATGTATAGTTGTAATATGTCAGGTGACGTAGACTTGCTATGTTTTATTGTGAGATAAAGTTCGTTTTTGAAATAATTGAAATGTTTCTGGCTTTGACTGTAAGGAATAATTGTATTAAAAAACGGTTTCAGAAAATAAGGATCCACAACTTAGTCAATAATCGTTGATGTTCTTATTGTGGTTGGTTTTGTTTCGACTTTGGTACGTTCTTGTTGGCAGCAAACGGCCTTAAACACTGTATCGTCTTGGTCCACATCAGCAGATTCCAACAAATCATAGGTGTTTATACACTGCAATCGACCAGCGAGTACGTAAAGGTGAGACCCTTGAAACAATTTAGTCATGTTTAGCTTAATAATGTAGAAACGCGTTATTTCGAAAAACGACATTTGTACTATTTTGTGTATATTATAGGTTTAATTGTTTCTTAGAACAAACTAAAAAGTATTTAACAATAATATACATGAACACAATCGATTTTTTTGAACTTGTACGAATTATTAAGTATCAGCTTTCTGGTAATGATTTTGTCTTAAACGTGCTGTTTTCTTCGCGTTCGGTTTGTTTACATACGTGTAACAGATATGGTATATATGTGAATTTTCTAATAATGTTGGTATCACCAATAGGATTACTGGATGACAAAGCTATGTGATGCCAAGAAAAAATACCATTCCTCCTCTCACGACGATGGTGTGAATGGCCTGATCGACTACAGCCAGCACCTGTCACCGAGTACGACCACAGCGACCAGCACTACTCCCACCGCTACCAATCTTACAACAGGCGACATTTCACCGCGCAGACTCAGACGGGCACGCATGCTCAGTCATCATAAAAAGAAGTCAGTCAGCATGGATACGGTCTTCATCACGTAGTGTACATTTCTACTTGATCATATAAATGTTTTCTATGTGTGTTGTTGTTCCGGGAAAAAACTTCATCTTTATCCGGAAATTCAAGCAAAGTATCAAATTGTCTGTGATATTAAATGTCTATATTATAAATATTAAGCTACCAAAGGAGTTGAGATTGTTGTGTTATATTGTCTGTGAGAGTCGACGGATAATACATGACAAAAACGAAACTGATTTTTCGCAAATGTTTATTGAATATAAATTGAGTCATGTGTACCTATTAGGGATGTTGACTATTAGGCACGTGAAGTTTCTATTAGTTTAGGGTGGTCCTGCACCGTTGTGATATCATATAGACCATCATAACATCATACTGGAAAATACAATATCATACAAAAACATTTCAACAACATATCATCAATATACTATACAGTGATCTGGAGGTATTACATACAAACCGGCGCTGTATTACAGATATATATTATTTAATCTACTAGCGCAACCACAACCTTGTCTTGAATGTCAGCATCAATATCTCGGAAAATTGTTTCAAATATTTGTGTAAAGGTGACTAAATATATCGCATGTTAAAGTCTGTCAGTTAGATGCAAAGTCACCAATAGATTTGATGCTTACCTTTACCACCTCCTGACGTGAATACCATGACGCTTTGACAATCGATAGCAGGGACATGATTGAATGGTAAAAACATAAGATAGGTGTATCAAAAAGACTGATCCTTCTTGTCCAAACTAGATTGTGTGTCAGAGAAATCTGTTCTATCTAAATTTGGTTTGTTTATCGAACAAAGTAAGCTTTTGCTGTAAATAAAGTAAGCTTTGTCACATCACCATGGCTTTGGAATCTACCATATAAACCACTCCTGTCTAAATGTAGCTGATGCAGTCGATCGATTACAATTTTTCATTTAAATATTTACTAAGCATGAACAAGAATAAGCCTCCCCGCTTCATAATGACTATATCGCATCGACTGAACTTTTATATAGAACCAATAAAACACAAAGTGTAGCGGACAGGAGGATTGGGTATCGCATTACGCCTTTAGTGTACATGGCATAGAATATATGATAACATGATATCATAAACACATGATTACATCAGCACAAATATGAATTCAATTGGATGGAACTTCATTAGTTGGGACCTCAAATCTAGAATACATCTGATATCTGAAAAATTACAATTGGCACAACTTTATAACTGTAACCATTTGTCAACAATATGCAATTTCTTGTGGCTCAACAATACAGTCATCTGAAATGTCGTTAACAATACGAACGTCTGTAGTCTCACTCAACAATACAGACATCTGAGATGTCGTTAACAATACGAACGTCTGTAGTGTCACTCAACAATACAGACATCTGAAATGTCGTTAACAGTACGAACCTCTGTAGTGTCACCCAACAATACAGACATCGGAAATGTCGTTAACAATGCAAACTTCTGTAGTGTCACTCAATAATACAGTCATCTGAAATGTCGTTAAAAATACAAACTTCTGTAGTTTCACTCAATAATACAGACATCTGAAAAGTCGTTAACAATACGAACCTTTGTAGTGTCACTCAACATTCCAGACATCTGAGATGTCGTTACCAATACGAACGTCTGTAGTGTCACTCAACAATCCAGACATCTGAAATGTCGTTAGCAATACGAACCTCTGTATTGTCACTCTACATTACACACATCTGAAATGTCGTTAGCAATACGAACCTCTGTAGTGTCACCCAACAATACAGACATCGGAAATGTCGTTAACAATACGAACCTTTGTAGTGTCACTCAACAATACAGTCATCTCAAATGTCGTTAACAATACGAACTTCTGTAGTGTCACTCAATAATACAGACATCTGAAATGTCGTTAACAATACAAACTTCTGTAGTGTCACTCCACATGACAGACATCTGAGATGTCGTTTACAATACGAACTTCTGTAGTGTCACTCAACAATACAGACATCTGAGATGTCGTTAACAATACGAACCTCTGTATTGTCACTCTACATTACAGACATCTGAAATGTCGTTAACAGTACGAACTTCTGTAGTGTCACTCAACAATACAGACATCTTAGATGTCGTTAACAATACGAACTTCTGTAGTGTCACTCAATAATACAGACATGTGAAATGTCGTTAACAATACGAACTTCTGTAGTGTGACTCAATAATACAGACATCTGAAATGTCGTTAACATTACAAACTTCTGTAGTGTCACTCCACATGACAGACATCTGAGATGTCGTTTACAATACGAACTTCTGTAATGTCACTCTACATTACAGACATCTGAAATTTCGTTAACAATACGAACTTCTGTGGTGTCACTCAATAATACAGACATCTGAAATGTCATTAACAATACAAACTTCTGTAGTGTCACTCCACATGACAGACAGCTGACATGTCGTTTACAATACGAACTTCTGTAGTGTCACTCAACAATACAGACATCTTAGATGTCGTTAACAATACGAACTTCTGTAGTGACACTCAACAATACAGACATCTGAGATGTCGTTAACAATACGAACCTCTGTAGTGTCACTCTACATTACAGACATCTGAAATTTCGTTAACAATACGAACTTCTGTAGTGTCACTCAATAATACAGACATCTGAAATGTCGTTAACAATACGAACTTCTGTAGTGTCACTATACATTACAGACATCTGAGATGTCGTTAACAGTACGAACTTCTGTAGTGTCACTCTACATTACAGACATCTGATATGTCGTTAACAATACGAACGTCTGTAGTGTCACTCTACATTACAGACATCTGAGATGTCGTTAACAATACGAACCTCTGTAGTGTCACTCTACATTACAGACATCTGAAATGTCGTTAACAATACGAACTTCTGTAGTGTCACTCAACAATACAGACCTCTGAGATGTCGTTAACATTACGAACCGCTGTAGTGTCACTCTACATTACAGACATCTGAAATGTCGTTAACAGTACGAACTTCTGTAGTGTCACTCTACATTACAGACATCTGAGATGTCGTTAACAATACGAACTTCTGTAGTGTCACTCAACATTACAGACATCTGAGATGTCGTTTACAATACGAACTTCTGTAGTGTCACTCAACAATACAGATATCTGAGATGTCGTTAACAATACGAACTTCTGTAGTGTCACTCTACATTACAGACATCTGAGATGTCGTTAACAGTACGAACTTCTGTAGTGTCAGTCAACAATACAGACATCTGAAATGTCGTTAACAATACGAACTTCTGTAGTGTCACTCAACATTACAGACATCTGAGATGTCGTTAACAGTACGAACTTCTGTAGTGTCACTCAACATTACAGACATCTGAAATGTCGTTAACAATACGAATTTCTGAAGTATTCTTTAACAATACGAAGAATCCCTAAAAACAACAGACTTCAGAAGCGTCGTTCTAACTAATGACATTCCATTGTTATAAATGGTATAATTTTGGACATTGCACAATATGATCCAAAAAGTAAGTGAACCAGTACAGATTGCTACGCAGCTACACCATAATACAGGTGACCGAATTTGTTACGCCTACATGTACCAACTCTCACCAATATTTCTGCTCTGAGCGGAATTCCTCACACAACCAAATCTCACAAGCACACCGAACGGAGTTTCTCAACTACCTATATCGCAAACACTTCGGAATTCCTCACACTACCATACTAATAAACACATCGAGCTGAATTCCTCACACTACTATACTAGTAAACAAATCGAGCTGAATTCCTCACACTACCATACTAGTGAACACATCGAGCGGAATTCCTCACACTACCATACTAGTGAACACATCGAGCGGAATTCATCACACTACCATACTAGTAAACACATCGAGCGGAATTCCTCACACTACCATACTAGTGAACACATCGAGCTGAATTCCTCACACTACCATACTAGTAAACACATCGAGCGGAATTCCTCACACTATCATACTAGAAAACACATCGAGCGGAATTCCTCACACTACCATACTAGTAAACACATCGAGCTGAATTCCTCACACTACCATACTAGTAAACACATCGAGCGGAATTCCTCACACAGCCATACTAGTAAAAACATCGAACGGAATTCCTCACACTACCATACTACAGTAGTAAACACATCGAGCGGAATTCCTCACACAACCATACTAGTAAACACATCGAGCGGAATTCCTCACACAACCATATTAGTAAACACATCGAGCGGAATTCCTCACACCACCATACTAGTAAACACACTGGTCTGAATTCCTCACACTACCATACTAGTAAAAACATCGGGCTGAATTCCTCACACTACCATACTAGTAGAAACATCGAGCGGAATTCCTCACACTACCATACTAGTGAACACATCGAGCTGAATTCCTCACACTACCATACTAGTGAACACATCGAGCGGAATTCCTCACACTACCATGCTAGTAAACACATCGAGCGGAATTCCTCACACTACCATACTAGTAAAAACATCGAGCTGAGTTCCTCACACTACCATACTAGTAAACACATCGAGCGGAATTCCTCACGCTACCATACTAGTAAACACATCAAGCGGAATTCCTCACACTACCATACTAGTAAACACACTGGGCTGAATTCCTCACACTACCATACTTGTAAGCACATTGGGCTGAATTCCTCACACTACCATACTAGTAAACACACTGGGCTGAATTCCTCACACTACCATACTAGTAAACACACTGAGCGGAATTCCTCACACTACCATACTAGTAAACACACCGAGCGGAATTCCTCACACTACCATACGAGTAAACACATCGAGTGAAATTCCTCAACACATCAAGCGGAATTCCTCACACTACCATACTAGTAAAAACATCGAGCGGAATTCCTCACACTACCATACTAGTAAACACATCGAGCTGAATTCCTCACACTACTATACTAGTAAACACATCGAGCTGAATTCCTCACAATACCATACTAGTAAACACATCGAGCGGAATTCCTCACACTACCATACTAGTGAACACATCGAGCGGAATTCGTCACAATACCATACTAGTAAACACACCGGGCTGAATTTCTCACACAACTATACTAGTAAACACACTGGGCGGAATTCCTCACACAACTATACTAGTAAACACATCGAGCGGAAATCCTCACACAACCATACTAGTAAACACATCGAGTGAAATTCCTCACACTACCATACTAGTAAAAACATCGAGCGGATTACGTCCCAACAACTACTATCGCCGACACACAGAGCAGAATAACTCAAAGCTACTGTTCCACTCTCCTCAACACACCGACATGAATACCTCACACTTTTTTTAACCAGTTACGCAAAATAGCCTTCTGATATCAGCACACAATTATTACTTACACACGATGACATCTGAAATAACAAAATCCAATCAATATACAAAAAACGTGATCAATACATAATATTTGATTTAGTAAAACAGTCACGTAGAAATATTTCGAGGCAGACCTATTTTTCTAGATTATTACAAATACCAGGTTACAATGCTTAAATTTCAAACTTGATAATCACAATTATCAAAATTAAGCGGAACACTTCGAGCGGAATTCCTCACACTACCATACTAGTAAACACACCGGGCTGAATTTTTCACACAACCATACTAGTAAACACACCGGCCGAATCCCTCACACAACCATACTAGTAAACACACCGGGCTGAATTTCTGACACAACCATACTAGTAAACACACCGGCCGAATTCCTCACACAACCATACTAGTAAACACATCGAGCGGAATTCCTCACACTACCATACTTGTAAACACACCGGGCGGAAGTCCTCACACTACAATACTACAGTAGTAAACACACCGGGCGGAATTCCTCACAATACCATACTAGTTAATTCATCGAGCGGAATTCCTCACACTACCATACTACAGTAGTAAACACACCGGGCGGAATTCCTTACAATACCATACTAGTAAACACATCGAGCTGAATTCCTCACACTACCATACTAGTTAATTCATCGAGCGGAATTCCTCACACTACCATACTACAGTAGTAAACACACCGGGCGGAATTCCTCACAATACCATACTAGTAAACACACTGGCCGGAATTCCTCACACTACTTGTAAACACATCGAGCGAAATTCCTCACACTACCATACTAGTAAACACATCGAGTGAAATTCCTCACACTACTAGTAAACACATCGAGCGGATTACGTCCCAACAACTACTATCGCCGACACACAGAGCAGAATAACTCAGAGCTACTGTTCCACTCTCCTCAACACACCGACATGAATACCTCACACTTTTTTAACCAGTTACGCAAAATAGCCTTCTGATATCAGCACACAATTATTACTTACACACGATGACATCTGAAATAACAAAATCCAATCAATATCCAAAAAACGTGATCAATACATAATATTTGATTTAGTAAAACAGTCACGTAGAAATATTTCGAGGCAGACCTATTTTTCTAGATTATTACAAATACCAGGTTACAATGCTTAAATTTCAAACTTGATAATCACAAATATCAAAATTAAATAACATATTTTTTACGGCAGTTTCAACCTGCAGTAGCAGATCGACAAAAGTATGTTATTTTCGGATTCTGGACTTTAAACTAACTCCATACTTATTACGTTTGATTCTAATGCAAATGATAGAGTAACATACAGCCTCGTATAGATTTAGCTAATACACATTACCGATAAATCTTGGACACAATCATGAATAAATTGTTGCACATACATTCCAACAATAAAAGTAATGTCAAATAAATCATACATGTATACTAACTATACATACAATGTTCATTACCATATCCTTTTTAAGTTTGAGCAATCTAACTTTGATCACCACTTTACAGATGGCTTTGACCCGTTTAATTTCATGGGGACCACGTATACTACTGAACTACTACACTTTGGCGGTGACCAATCACAATATATTACCTGTAGAACCTGGCGTTGATCATACACATTACACTTGTTTATTGTGGCAGTGATCACTCACATCATTTTACCTGTGTAATATCGCAGTGATCACACACAATATTACACCTGTACAATATAGCAGTGATCACACACAATATTACACCGGTACAATATAGCAGTGATCCCATACAATATTACACCCGTATGATATAGCAGTAATCACACACAATATTACACCTGTACAATATAACAGTGATCACACACAATATTACACTTGTACAATATAGCAGGGATCACACACAATATTATACCGGTACAATATAGCAGTGATCACACTCAATATTACACCTGTACAATATAACAGTGATCACACACAATATTACACCTGGACAATATAGCAGTGATCAAACACACAATATTACACCAGTACAATATAGCAGTGATCAAACACACAATATTACACCAGTACAATATAGCAGTGATCAAACCCAATATTACACCTGTACAATATAACAGTGATCAAACACACAATATTACACCAGTACAATATAGCAGTGATCAAACCCAATATTACACCTGTACAATATAACAGTGATCACACACAATATTATACATGCACAATATAGCAGTGATCAAACACACAATATTACACCAGTACAATATAGCAGTGATCAAACACAATATTACACCGGTACAATATAGCAGTGATCCCATACAATATTACACCTGTATGATATAGCAGTAATCACACACAATATTACACCTGTACAATATAACAGTGATCAAACACACAATATTACACCTGTACAATATAGCAGTGATCACACACAATATTACACATGTACAATAAAGTGAATATCGTATTGGACATTGTATCGGTACAACTTGGTCACGGCCATACATGGCATTATGAACGTACGTACAAAATTGTACCCGTAAATATTTTGGTGATCGCCCCACGTGACTTCCAAAATACAGCCATGCAAATTACGGTAACTGTTTTATAGTGAAAACTGCCTAACCCATTCTCCGACTTTTTCAACAGCCTGTCAAATTAGCTTTTATATGTTTTTCCGAAATATGATGAGTCTGGTACTATTTGTAAAAAACATACAGGCACTTGAAATTCAATGAACATTTGATTAAATAAGTAAGTAGACGACAGAATTTCCCGAACAATACGATAAAGGTATGCCTCCACATGATGTGACTTTGACAAGTGGATTTGCTGACACCATTTATAAACCTTATGAAACGCATAATCCGTATTGGATAAACCAGTCTTCACTATGGATTTATAGGTCACACGTCATTTGAGGTGATTGATTGTGATTTCGACAGGATGATTATATGACGCCTCGTCAATGTCCTATATATAAACCGAATCAACAGACAAAGATTTGGTGTGGGAAGATTTCAGAATTCCGTTTTTGCGCTGCCTTCGGGGTGAGGAGAATGAGATGTCCGCCATCCGTGTTTCTCTATTTTCCTTGACGTCCATATTGTCATTATTTAAATCTTGATTTGAATCCTCTTTGTTGGTAAATTTCTCTCTAGCTTCACTCAGTTTTTCCAACCAGGCATTCTTAAACAAATACACAAAAAAACATTATCGCATGTTCCTACGCAGAATTAAAAATACAAAATACCTATTAAAGATACGGTTGAAACATTGATTGGTCCATGTATGAATTAAGATTGAAGATAATGTTAAGCGTGAATAAGACCATGTATCATATAAAAAAGCTCCATTTTATCACGTTGACGAAATACCGGATGTAAACAAGGGTTATGCTAACTTTTAAGTTGATTTCATACTCGATACACACAAAGGTGATATAAACGTTTACGCTGACTTCATACTCGATACATACAATGACTATATGAAGTGAAAGTTGACTAAATACTCGAACCACACAATGATTATATAAAGTGAAAGTTGACTAAATACTCGAACCACACAATAACTACATAAAGTGAAGATTGACTAAATACTCGAACCACACAATGATTATATAAAGTGAAAGTTGACTAAATCCTCGAACCACACAATAACTATATAAAGTGAAAATTGAATAAATACTCGAACCACACAATGACTACATAAAGCGAAAGTTGACTAAATACTCGAACCACACAATAACTACATAAAGTGAAGATTGACTAAATACTCGAACCACACAATGATTATATAAAGTGAAAGTTGACTAAATACTCGAACCACACAATAACTACATAAAGTGAAGATTGACTAAATACTCGAACTACACAATGACTACATAAAGTGAAAGTTGACTAAATACTCGAACCACACAATGACTACAGAAAGTGAAAGTTGTCTAAATACTCGAACCACACAATGACTACATAAAGCGAAAGTTGACTAAATACTCGAACCACACAATGACTACAGAAAGTGAAAGTTGTCTAAATACTCGAACCACACAATGACTATATAAAGGGAAAGTTGACTAAATACTCGAACCACACAATAACTATATAAATTGAAGATTGACTAAATACTCGAACCACACAATGACTATATAAAGGGAAAGTTGACTAAATACTCGAACCACACAATGATTATATAAAGTGAAAGTTGACTAAATACTCGAACCACACAATGATTATATAAAGTGAAAGTTGACTAAACACTCGAACCACACAATAACTATATAAATTGAAGATTGACTAAATACTCGAACCACACAATGACTATATAAAGTGAAAGTTGACTAAATACTCGAACCACACAATGGTTTTACGTTGACTTAATATTCGAAACAATACTACAGCTCGTTCTACTGACGAAAAGCTCGATTGACCCAATGGTTATAATTATTCGATACACACAATCGTTATATAAACGTTTATGATGACTAAATATTCGATAAACACAATAGTTATATACACTTTAATTTTGACTTAACATTCGATACACACAATGATAATATATATATTTGAGTTGGCTTAGTACTCGATGCACACACCAGTTATATACATTGTTACTAACTACACACTCAACCTGATGAGGGTTACATGAAGTAGGCTTTTACACTATAACTGACGGGGAATAGTACCTTTGCTGCGTCGGTAGGCGACTGAAGGGTGTAAACACCTATGATTTGCTGGAATCGACTGATTTGGACGATAACAAAGGCACACTTGACGCCATTAGCTGAAAAGAAAACAATATATCGTGTTAGAACTTGAAAATGTTGTTGCTGAAAAAAGAGAGGGAATATGTGCTATTGATATACGACTAAAATAGTTGTTATTGGTGCGTACCTGCAGCCTCTGATTGGCTGATATCGTGAACACTGAGTCTATCTAAGGCCACCGGCTGCTTGTGTACTATGTACGTAATTTTATCACATGACGCTTGTGCACCGCTAGCTTCAAGTTGGGACTGTTTCTGTAATGTAAAATGTGTTATCATGTGAGGTTTGCCGACACATTACTTCAAGCAGCTGTAACTGTACCTGTGATGTAATTTAGAGATACCGTGCTATGTTTGATGACTAAACACGTAAAGCTGAAAACACTTCAAAGAGGTACCATTAATCACATTACAAACACAGCTAGACACAAATGATATTTCAAACTGGTGACATAGTCTACAAGATATTGGAAATCATAATAAACCCAAACCAAATACAAGGGGCTTGACGACATAAACTACTAAAGATTTACAGAAACCAAGGGGGAACTATAATGAACACCTAACCCAACCAGGGGCCATTTGTAGACATAGACTTATAACAAGAGGCCCATGGGCTTAAACGGTCACCAGAGTTATGTAAAAACTGATGTTATAGATGTAGTCAATTGAAATAGAAATCATTTTGTAACAAATGTGACTTGAACTAAATGTAATACAAAAGTAGTGTAAAATATCTCGGTAGTATATGTAGTATGTACAAATAGTGGTTATGTCAGTCAGCTGACAGGACATGTCCATTTAGCTCAGTGGTAGAGCGTTGGCCTCCGGAACCTGGGGTCGTGGGTTCGATCACAGCTGGGGCACCTCATCTTTCCACTTCTTATTTTCCTATTACAGTAGAACGAGCTGTAGTATTGTTTTTGGTTTATTTTGAAAATGAACAAAATATCCCCAAAAGTATCAATTTCGTATACAAACTGTAGTAAACATTATCCCCTGAAAAGGGGCAAAAGAGGAGCCTGGGGGTCATGAAATTCATTATTTTGATAAAGCACATTTCTCTTTATTTTGATAAAGCACCTAAGCTCCATATTTGAGGATTAATTGCTTCCGGCATATCTGAATCTGGAGAAGAGTTACAAGATGGCCAAATACCAAACTTTCATAGTATCAAACTGTCATTTCGAAGTTATAATATCTATCAAGTTTCAATGATTTCCAATTGGAAATGAAACAAATACACCCAAAAGTATCATTTTCCTATGTAAACTATATTGAACTTCGCCCCCTCTCCAGAGGCAATGGAGTCTGGGGGTCATAAAATCCACATGTTTGATAAAGCACCTCAAGACCCTTCCATCTTTGACGAGTATTGGTTTCCAGCCTATCTTAGTCTGGAGAGGATGACTGATGAACTATCTGGCTATATGACCCCATTTGGGCTCAGCCCCTCAGCCCCTAAACCCCTCAGCCCCTGGGGATCAGACAGGGTTAAAAATGTCAAAGTATCAAACTGTAATCTCATGGCTATAATGTAAATCAAGTTTGGATGATTTCATGCAGAAATGAACAAAATGTACCCAAAAGTTGCATTTAAATTTAGGCCAATTTGACTACTTTTAGCACCGCCCCTCAGAGCTCCTGGCCCCGGGAACCGTATAATTCAAAACTTTTGAGCATATTTGACCAAGAAAGGTTCCTGTACAATTTTATTGAAATCGGATCAGCTGCTGCTGAGCAGAAGTCGAAAAGGTTAATTGTTTACGGACGCACGACGGACGACGAACGACGACGAACAAAAGGCGATTAGAACAGGTCACTTTAGAAATATACAAAAACAAAGAAAAACTTAAATAATCAACAACCAATACCAGGAGCAACTGACGACATAAACATAAAAGTTACACCATAACAAAAGGTAAATTATGATAACCTTCCTACTAAAACCAGGGGCACTTAATGACATTTAAGGTCAAAAATCCAAATAGGGATCTAATTCATAACCCTTACTAAACTCATGGGCGAGTAACGACATAAACTGTTAAAGATGCACCAAAAGTAAAAGGAATGTGATATATAACCCTAACCAAAACCAGGGTCGAGTGACGACAAAAACTACTTAAGTTGCACCTAATTAAAACGGAATCTATTGTATAGCCCTAATCGCAACCACGGGCGAGTGACGAAATGAACAACAAAATGTACACCAAACCAAAAGGGAATCTATTGCATAGCCCTAACCGAAACAACGGGCGAGTTTTGAAGTAGACTACTAATTGTACACCAAATAAGTAAGTCTATTGTATAGCCCTCACCGAAACCACGGGCGAGTGACGACGTAAACTACTAAATGTACAACAAATCAAAAGGGAATCTGTATTATAGCCCTAACCAAAACCACGGGCGAGTGACGACGTAAACTAGTAAATGTACACCAAACCAAAAGGAAATTTATTGTATAGCCCTAACCGAAACCACAGGCGAGTGCCCACGTAAACTACTAAATGCACACCAAACCAAAAGGGAATCTATTGTAAAGCCCTAATCGAAACCAGTGGTGAGTGACGACGCAAACTACTTAATGCACACCAAACCAAAAGGGAATCTATTGTAAAGCCCTAACCGAAACCAGTGGTGAGTGACGACGAAAACTACTAAATGTACACCAAACCAAAAGGGAATCTATTGTATAGCCCTAACCGAAACCAGTGATGAGTGACGACGTAAACTACTAAATGTACACCAAACCAAAAGGGAATGTGTTGTATAGCCCTAACCGAAACCAGTGGTGAGTGACGACGCAAACTACTAAATGTACACCAAATCAAAAGGGAATCTGTATTATAGCCCTAACCGAAACCACTGGTGAGTGACGACGTAAACTACTAAATGTACACCAAACCAAAAGGGAATATATTGTATAGCCCTAACCGAAACCAGTGGCGAGTGACGACGCAAACTACTTAATGTACACCAAATTAAAAGGGAATCAATTGTATAGCCCTAACCGCAACCAGTGGCGAGTGACGACGCAAACTACTTAATGTACACCAAATTAAAAGGGAATCAATTGTATAGCCCTAACCGCAACCAGTGGCGAGTGACGACGCAAACTACTTAATGTACACCAAATTAAAAGGGAATCTATTGTATAGCCCTAACCGAAACCAGTGGTGAATGACGATGTCAACTACTAAATGTACAGCAAACCAAAAGGGAATCTATTGTATAGTCCTAACCGAAACCAGTGGTGAGTGACGACGCAAACTACTAAATGCACACCAAACCAAAAGGGAATATATTGTATAGCCCTAACCGAAACCAGTGGTGAATGACGATGTAAACTACTTAATGTACACCAAATTAAAAGGGAATCTATTGTATAGTCCTAACCGAAACCAGTGGTAAGTGACGACGCAAACTACTAAATGCACCCCAAACCAAAAGGGAATATATTGTATAGCCCTAACCGACACCAGTGGTGAATGACGACGCAAACTACTAAATGCACACAAAACCAAAAGGGAATATATTGTATAGCCCTAACCGAAACCAATGGAGAGTGACGACGCAAACTACTAAATGAACACCAAATTAAAAGGGAATCTATAGTATACTAGTAAATGTACACCAAACCAAAAGGGAATCTATTGTATAGTCCTAACCGAAACCAGTGGTGAGTGACGACGCAAACTACTAAATGTACACCAAATTAAAAGGGAATCTATAGTATAGCCCTAACCAAAACCAATAGTGAGTGACGACGTAAACTACTAAATGTACACCAAA
>NW_018404432.1:70351-70691 GCF_002113885.1 Mizuhopecten yessoensis
AGCAAACTACTAAATGTACACCAAATTCAAAGGGAATAAATTGTACAGCCCTAACCGAAACCAGTGGTGAGTGACGACGTAAACTACTAAATGTACACCAAACCAAAAGGGAATCTATTGTATAGCCCTAACCGATACCAATGGTGAGTGACGACGTAAACTTCTAAATGTACACCAAACCAAAAGGGAATCTATTGTATAGCCCTAACCGAAACCAGTGGTGAGTGACGACGTAAACTACTTAATGCACACCAAACCAAAAGGGAATCTGTATTATAGCCCTAACCGATACCAATGGTGAGTGACGACGCAAACTACTAAATGCACACCAAACTAAAAG
>NW_018404432.1:71957-72122 GCF_002113885.1 Mizuhopecten yessoensis
TAGTTCTAACCGAAACCAGTGGTGAGTGACGACGTAAACTACTAAATGTACACCAAACCAAAAGGGAATATATTGCATAGTTCTAACCGAAACCAGTGGTGAGTGATGACGTAAACTACCAAATGTACACCAAACCAAAAGGGAATCTATTATATAGTCCTAACC
>NW_018404432.1:75463-97927 GCF_002113885.1 Mizuhopecten yessoensis
TTAAAAGGGAATCTATTGTATAGCCCTCACTGAAACCCATGACGAGTGACGATGTAAACTAACAAATGTACACCAAACTAAAAGGGAATCTGTATTATAGCCCTAACCGAAACCAGTGGTGAGTGACGGCGTAAACTACTAAATGTAAACCAAAGTAAAAGGGAATATATTCTAAAAATGTAGCCAGAACACTTGAAATGTACACCAAACCAAAAGGGAATCTGCATTATAGCCCTAACCGAAACCAATGGTGAGTGACGACGTAAACTACCAAATGTACACCAAACTAATAGGGAATCTGTATTATAGCACTAACCGAAACCAGTGGTGAGTGACGACGTAAACTACTAAATGTAAACCAAATTAAAAGGGAATATATTCTAAAAATGTAGCCAGAACACTTGAAAACTGAAATGCATTTTCAAACATATTTTCAGCAGAATAGTTAGATAGAAAAAGTATTATACATTTCAACGTATTAGGAACCTTTTGGTGAATATGATATGAATTCAATAAGAATTTAATTTCTACGTTTATTGATAGAACATGCAACTTAATAAACATGCCGAAAATATTCAAATAAATGAAAGAATTGATATTTTCGTTGAAATAATAAACACTTCAATTTCAGTAACGTATGTGATCAAAAACACTTTTTTTTTAAATTAACGATTTCATTTCAGAATGAAATGTAAATACAACCATTTTTAAATACAGTGTGCCAGCAGCATTTGAGTCACAAACAAATGGAGAAAACTCGGTTTAGACTGAATCTCGATTATCAAAAGGGGAAACAACTGGTGTAAGGTTAAATATTGATACCTTTCGGGCAGATTTTTTGACTCTCGTTATCAACAGGATGTCGTCAAACAGGAACAGATACACGTCTGTAGTTTTTGTGGATTCTATAAACAGATAAATCGTTTTACATATAAAATACCTTACAAACAACCAGTCTTTCCAACTTTTGTGGATTTTATAAACAGATAAATCGTTTTATAAACCGTTTCACAGATAAAATACCTTACAAACACCCGGACTTTCCAGGTTTTGTGGATTTTATAAACAGATAAATCGTTTTACAGATAAAATTCCTTACAAACTACCAGACTTTCCACCTTTTGTCTTTAGATATAACATTTATTTTACAATACAATGTCATGATCCCCGTTCCGCCGCCGGCAAAACACCCTTACAGTAGCTTCCCCTTATTTTGATTTGGATACATGGATCCGATTTCTACCGATTTTCTTTTTTTATCATTTTCATTTTTTTTCTCCATAAACGTTCTGCAAGGTATAGTTTTCTTTTTAGAAATGGATTTATCCAAGCTACAATTCTACAATCTTTCCGATAGCTAACAAAGTGTGTGCGGTGGTACGAAGAATTCCTACATATTTTTTTTATAGATTCTACCCCCGAAATCAACATTTTTCCAAAATATACAAATGGTGAAATATTCATATTGAGATGCAACGATTAATTGTACGTTCCATAGGCAAATAAAAATACTTTGATAGAATAAACAAAATATGTTATATTTTATTGTTATAAAATATTTTTTGTTTTATTCTTGAATATTAAACTTTATGTTTCACTAGAATGAACATGTTTTCATACAAAAAAATAACTTAAATATCCTTAAAATTATATATATACCCATTTATTTATATTTTGAATTATCGCCTTACATAAATATCAGACTTAACTTTGTTTTCGAATAACATCAGACTATCCACAACCAGACTGAAGACATTATAACAAATTCTACACATCATATTCTACAACTCGATTTTATTTTATATCAAAAGTTTTATTACCACTCTTCATACATTGTAAAGATCCCACAAAAAGACTAAAGGCCTTAAAATTTCACGTTCAGATTAAATTATTATTCAAATTCAATACTTTAATTGAGTCTGATATATGGTATTCCACTTGGCGTTCGAATCAGTATTGAATGGTGGAAAACTGGAAACAGACCGCTAGACGATAGGTATCAAGAGGTCGAAGGAATACAAATTAAAGTAAATGGTCGTCACCAGAGTTTCAGTCGGGGTTGTTCGCTGGGGAGATACTCAATAGTTCTCTCTCCGCGGCTCTACCATACACACATCAACTTTAATTCCAAGTAAGATCAGGGTTGACAGCAACGTCGAGCCAAATGTTGTCTTACCAAGTTGAAACAGTTATCTCAACCCAGAAGACCTTCAAGACATCCTAATTATTCTTAATACTACGTTTCCTCGTCAATCTAACTAGGCACGTCGTGTCGTAAGATAATATAACTATTTACTGCTATCAAGTTCTCTGATTTTTTGTCTCTTTTCTTTTCATTCTACAACTGATAGGCAATCAACACACCTAATACACGAGTTGATACGAAACACGTTACAACAGTAAAGAAGGGGGAAACCAAAACCAAGGGAAGATCAAATTAACCCCTGGTAAAATGCCGGGGCAGAAATCAGTAGAAAACTTTAACTGCCAGTTTCAAATACATCTTGCATTAAAAATCCATCAGCGGAGTACAAACGAACCAAGACATATGAGCCCCTCCAACCTCTCCCCAAGTCTATTGTGCTACGTACCAACAAGAGTGAGCTGTCCCTCATGTAATAGTTGTCGCTGGGGACATGCCAGTAGTCGTTCACAAGGCTGCTTCAGTAATGTATTCTTCAGGTACTGAAACAGGACAACAAGTCAAACATATCACAGCATTTACTTATATCGACTCTTGGCAAATTCGTGAACATTTGTATCATTTGACATAACGACAAGCTCTGTCTTAAGTTATATCAAAATCTTTTTTGAATATGAATGGTTTTGGTTAAATCAATTTTAATGAATTGTTGTGATAGTAAAACACACTCACCTCGGGAATGAAGACCCTTGGCTCGAGTTCTGTGACAGGAGGCCAGACGAGCTGTCTCTGTACTTCCTGTACTCGCTC
This sequence comes from Mizuhopecten yessoensis, assembly GCF_002113885.1. Taxonomy (NCBI): domain Eukaryota; kingdom Metazoa; phylum Mollusca; class Bivalvia; order Pectinida; family Pectinidae; genus Mizuhopecten; species Mizuhopecten yessoensis. The sequence goes on from NW_018404432.1 coordinate 78,417, forward strand.
GTAGTTCTTTACCCACTTGATCTTTTCCTCCATGTTCTCTGTAAAACCCCACAAACTACAGAACATGTCCACATTCAACATTCACTGATGTTCTCAGTAAAACCCCACAAACTACACATGTCCACATTCAAGCTTCACTGATGTTCTCAGTAAAACCCCACAAATTACAGAACATGTCCAAATTCAACCTTCACTGATGTTCGCTGTAAAACCCCACAAACCACAGAACATGTCCACATTCAACCTTCACTGATGTTCTCTGTAAAACCCCACAACCTACAGAACATGTCCACATTCAACCTTCACTGATGTGCTCTGTAAAACCCCACAAACAACAGAACATGTCCACATTCAACCTTCACTGATGTTCTCTGTAAAACCCCACAAACAACAGAACATGTCCACATTCAACATTCACTGATGTTCTCTGTAAAACCCCACAAACTACAGAACATGTCCACATTCAACCTTTACTGATGTTCTCTGTAAAACCCAACAAACTACAGAACATGTCCACATTCAACCTTCACTGATGTTCTCTGTAAAACCCCACAAACTACACATGTCCACATTCAACCTTCACTGATGTTCTCTGTAAAACCCCACAAACTACACATGTCCACATTCAACCTTCACTGACATAAACTTTGTTAAGCAGATATGCGTTTAATATATTTGTATCATCCTCTGAAAGTTAAGCATAATATTCGATTCATTTCTTTCATATTTAAATATAGCTCTGTATACACATTGCAGAATGATATTTTGCAAGCTTAATCATGTTTGGACCAAACAAATGAACTGCTTTCCATGACGCAAGCATCAGAGGTAAGGAATGAGATAATTTATTTTTACATATGTACAAAATCCAAAACATTTATGTGACACAACTAACATCATTAGTTCATTCAAAACGTGCCAATTTTATGTCATCTGCTAATCGTGCTAACTATTTAATATTGTCATAGTTTCGTTGGTTGTAGCGCGCCAATATAAATCAGCGCTTGCAAGGCAATATTCTATAATACCGACTAGTCAATAGTTTGAAATATTACCTGTCTTGTTGTATATGTCTTGTTGTGCCTTGCTTATTTCTGTGTCGAAAACAGTCGACATTGTATCATATGTCTATACATACAGAATCAAATAACAAACCATGGTACGTACGTAAAGACATCTCCACTCTCTCAATGGAGTCAGTTAATTGACTTATCTCTTCGTCACATTCCGTGTATTTCCGAATATTGCCGAGAAGAAGCGGAAGCTTTGTACAGTGCTGCATTGGGGCTACCAACAGATCAGTTAGCTGAAGGCGCTTACATCGAGGGTCCTGTTCACACCACTATAAAGTGAAATTAAAATATTACCTTTAATTAAGGTTATATAAATACAAAGGTGTGGTCAACATTTGGATTTCTGTTATCCTTTGCCATATGAAGAATATAAAACTGATCAATATAAATAACTATTCATAATTACTACTGATAACCATAATGGACCTCCTTGCATAAAACCAAGGTTGAGTGACGGGGGTATCATAACAAAATGACAGATAAATGTCACAGGCGAATGTTATTTTGAAAATGAATTATGAGTAAAGTGTATAAAATTAGTGTTTTGTTTTGTTACTAAATATGTCATATAGGTATACATGAAGTAAGCGTTGTGATACTTTTAATTAGAAAAACTTTTCACAAAATTTAAAATATAACTTTCATTTTCAACCTGCCTATATATAGTTACAATGGTAGTCTATATTCTAAACTTCTTTAAAGACTTTCTATATATATGTCCTGTCTATTTGAATATTTTCTATGTAAAACCAAAACCGGTAAAGAACTTTTTTAGCATGCTCAACATGATCAATGTCCAATTTCACATAATCATGGAAATAACTAGTGCTGAATAGTTGATTATTAAGCAGGTAACAAATCTACATAAGTGTACATCACGACACTTGTTTTTGTATCCTTTTCTATTCTATAAAAAATGTCTTCGAAGTATTGTCAAACAAAATTTGAATAAAACAAAGTTTAAACCAATGTTTATCATGGAAAATACCGATACATTTTTCTGTTTTTGTTTCATACCAAAACACTTTATTATATTACGCATGTTTTAAAGTAATAGCCAGCAGTAATAAGTTATAACTCATGAATATGTATCCTGCCAAAGTAACCTTTCCTCTGGAGAACTACTTAAGGTTGAGATTGTGTTATATAAAAAAGATATGCAATTATATAAAAAAATAAAATGATTATGAATAGTAAATTTGTTATACACTTAACTATACCCCTGCGACGAAGTTGGGGAGGAAGGTTTCCAGATATGATAACTACCACCTCAAGTTTTGCATCGAGGTATTATCTGTTTTATTCTGACTCTTTTTGTTTTACAAAGTTATGGCCCTTTGTTGATAAATCCTTGTCCGGACACGTCCTTCATAACTAAGGGGTCATTTTCAACGAATTTTCAGATATGATAACTTTTACCTGATGTTGTGCATCCAGGTAATTTTTTTTTTTAATCTGATCTTTTTTTAGGGAGTAATGACCCTTTGTTAAAAAATGCTTGTCCAGACAACTCCTCCAAAACCATGGGGTCAATTTGGTTCATTTGGGCTAACAACATTTGGTATACAAGTATATATGGCATGGGGAGGGAGTACAGGAAGTTAGTCAGTGACCTATACACTGAAATCAGTACTGGTTGCCTTAGTTAGCCTTTAGCTTACAGTTCTTGTTGATATAAAAGCGAGCGGTATCAGTTCATTAAACAAAATATGAAGGATTATTATTTTATTATATATCGTTAACTCTAAACAAATAAAAGCAAGGACAGATATTTTTGTCTGCTCCCGATACTAAAATGTTATTTTAGCACATTTAATTTGTGTGACCCTTTTGTGTTATAACTTAATAAATCAATCTAAATTTGTCAATGTTTGTGAAACGTTTTGAGAGACTTAATCCCAGATATCGTTTCCAATGTTAACATTTGACTTTGTGATCGTGTGACATAAGTTAAGCGAGTTGCAAAAAAGATGGTTTGAGCACAGATTCCATGCTTGAGCATGAGGACGGTTTCATGAATACGGGCTCTGGTCATCAACCTACTTGCCATATATCAAAATCAAAGGACATATGGGCATGAAGAATCACAAAATAAGGGAAAAGTGGAAAAAAAGCTTTGTTTTTCGCCTTTTTTTTTTTAATCAAAAGTGGTATATGACAAATTTACCATTTGTCATTTTTTTGGAAATTCCTGATTTTGAAGGATATAATTGGTAGCCAACTGTTAAAAAAGTATGAAAGAAAATACTCGTTTTAGAACTATATAACTGTACGTGTCAAAAATGGAAATTTTCTCATTAGTAATGAAATGTCACATACTTTCTTTCCTAAATGTTCAGTGAAAAAAACAATTTCTTCTTGAAATAATGTAATATTCGGTATCAAATAACAGTTGGAATAGGTAGCATACGATGATGATATAATTGTATAGTAATTGTGTCGTTTAAATGCTCTAGGAGGAAGTGTATTGCCGCACTTTTAACACCCACACAGGTGTTAGTCAAGGAGTTCCCATTTATCATCAAATGAATTCTGAAACTAACTGTTACTGAATTCAGCTTCCTATTCCCATACCTTTTTGGATTTATCTTGTTTTGAAATTCCAAGCGGGGGCCGACGCTAATGTTAGATCTCCATAGGTTTTGACCCTACCTTTACCAAACTAACAATTTGGTATGTTTATAAAAATCCACTGATTGATATAACAATATCTGGGTTATCTGTTTCAACAAAATCTATACGTAAACAATTAGCAGCTGTGTGCAATGTGTGTCAAGCATATATAATACAAAATGCATCAATGATATCAGATTATTTATAAAATCACCCTCTCAAATTCCGTGAAGTCATCATGACGGCGTAGTTTTTCCAGGTATGTGAGGGCGTTTGTGTAGTTGAGGCAGTAGGTGTGATAAATATCGCCACCCTTGGAATGCGTAGAAAACTGTACAAAAAAATCAGCGATATTACAAAAACACATCACACCTTTAAATGTTTTAAACATATTGAAGTTATTAATTGTCAGTTTTCATAAAATGTAAACACAGAAAGTTATACGATCATCAACTTTACAAAGAAAAACATACGTCTTGTGAGAATAACTAATGGTATTCTTAATAACAGGTTCATACTGAATTAACAAACTGTAAACACATAGAATACATGGTAACAATGATAATTCGAGGACTGTTAAACACATATACTTAATAATAACACATATGCTAAGTATTAACATATAGACTATTTAAATGTCGTGTCCTGTTGTCATTGAACCTGTTCTCACTATGGGAAGGGGGGCATTTCTTGGACTTTCCTAGATTTACATGGTTGGTGCCGTCGATGACGCAGAATGCGCTAACCCCTCCGAAACACCTATCGTATTATTCATGTACTCATTTGGAAGGGTTTACAAAGCATTCTGTCTATTTTTTATATTTTGCATTTAAAGTTATTTCTATATTTTTTTAGTTCGAATAACAGTTTAGCTTACACTTGAGTATTCTCATGTTTGGTTTTAGTTTAAGGAACCCATGATAACCCAGGAGGCACGGTAGTCTGTCTAGTGGTAGGAAGCCGGGCTCGTGACCGAAAGGTTTCGTGTTCGAGTCACGGCACGGCACTGTGTTGTATCTTTGAGCAAGATACTTTACTACGCTTGTTCCAGTCTACTCAGCTGTAAATTAGTACGTGATTGGGCAGCGCTAGAATTGTTGAATGCTATCTGTTAGCGCCGATATGACAGCTCCGGCTGTTTGCTTCCCATGGAGTTGAGAAAGATAGTGGCTGGTTGCAAAGGCCCTATAACCACGGATAATAATATGTGAACCGCTTTGAGAGGACCTAGGAACTAGGTTGTGATTAAGCGGTATATAAAAACCTCGAATTGTTATTATTATTATCATCATAAATTAATACTGTAAATAGAGATAAATTGTAGAATAAACGAAAACATAAAGTCTTGTTATCTGATTGGTTGAGTTAAATTGTTCAATTCAACATTCGCATTAACATTGAGCCAATAGAAGGGTGTTTCCTAACGCCCTAGTGACGAGTGACGGTGTGTGACAAATGGTGTTTCCTAACGCCCTAGTAACAAATGACGGTGTGTGACCAAGGTTTTTTTCCTAACGCCCTAGTAACGAGTGACGGTGTGTGACAAAGGGTGTTTCATAACGCCCTAGTAACGAGTGACGGTGTGTGACGAATGGTGTTTCATAACGCCCTAGTAACGAGTGACGGTGTGTGACAAATGGTGTTTCCTAACGCCCTAGTAACGAGTGACGGTGTATGACCAAGTTTTTTTTCCTAACGCCCTAGTAACGAGTGACGGTGTGTGACAAAGGGTGTTTCCTATCGCCCTAGTAACGAGTGACGGTGTGTGACAAAGGGTGTTTCCTAACGCCTTTATAACGAGTGACGGTGTGTGACAAAGGGTGTTTCCTAACGCCCTAGTAACGGGTGACAGTGTGTGACAAAGGGTGTTTCCTAGTGACCATTGATTATTGGGAATGTATGCTATACGACATTGCGTTTCTTGAAAAGTTAATCATCTTTCATTAAATAATATAAATACCCTTTCAAAGGCTTTCAGGAGAACCCGAGTACTTCCGAACTCGGTAGAGCTCATGCCTTTCAGTAGAGCCGCGATAAAGTCTTTACAGAAGGTGTAGCTTACCTGATGTAAAAAGAAGACACTTTCATTTAACAAGTATAGAAATAGTGAACATATGCATATTAAGATATCTGTCATGAGTGACTTGAACTTGACCTTTAGTAATGCTGTTTTGTTATCCATGGCATGGTGTGCATTGATCAGCACCGACAAACCAACAAACCAGACCAGACCAGACCTTGGCTAGTTGGCCCTAAGCTACATTATTAACGCCGACCACAATAGACCGTCGCCTTTTTCATCACTAAAGCGACCAGGAAGCCAAACAGGCATTATTTATCCCTGGCCCTACATACATAACGAAAGCCCTACGGCGATGGACTCGTCATTAAGTTATCATATTTCCTGGTCCCTGTTTCAAACAAGTTGCTATTTCAAAAAGCCTACACAGGAAGCATGTGATTATTTCACTGTCTGTGGATTTCTTATTGCATTTAATTTAACGTTTTTCCGTTTTCATTACAAAGGGAAATTATTATCTGAGATATAAACGTACATAACAGATTTCGTCCAGATTGCCGAAGAGATCTTGTGGCTCCGCATACATGAGATGACCCTCTACCTGGACTTTCTTAAGGGGTTCCATAAAACACTGAAAATAAAAACAGTACCGATTGCTTTCGTTATACATGTACCGTCAATAATCTCATTTATCATTAATTAGATACAAACACTAGTGTTAATATTGCAATAATCAAGTAAGCACGAACTGTTTACACGTATTAGAATTAATCTTTAAGTATTCGGGTTAACAGTAACTGATACTTAAGAACTAGTGTTGACACGCCAGCGATCACGTTTACACTGACCAGTAACCGGTATCCATGTTAAATAGTCAATACTTCGATAGTCAGGTAAACAATACCAACATCCAGGTACATACTAGCGTTGATACATGTACTTCAATAATTTAGTTTACCAACCTATAATTGTATATTGGTCAAATTTACAATAACTGGTGCTAGTGATAAAGCTTCAATGATCAGGACGACAGTAATAAGAACTCGTGTGTTCATGGTCAAGTACATAATCACGTTGCTAACAGTATACGGAGGGTAAGATTGTCAGATATCCGGGCAGAGAGATTAGGGAAATAATTGGATTTTCGATCTGGGTATTAACGAGCACGAACAATTGCCGTCTTGGCACGTGTTAAACTCATACGGTTTATTACAGGTCTACACATTGGTATTACACTAATTATGGGTTCTGACAACTGTATGGTAGCAGCGTGAACACTTCTTTGACAGTTCACCATCAGACATGTTATCAGAGGGCCTAGGGACAGCTAACAGCCAATCGGTATCGAACTAAAATGCCATTTGTTACTGCCCTGTAATAGCTGGACCACTCTCCTGTTGATTGACCAAAACTTCAAGTAGTTAATGCAGTACGTCGTGTTCCAACGCCTATTGTACTGTACGTGTGTTTTCCGCGTTTAAGTAAAATAGCAATGTAAAACGGTCTTTTGTCACATATTTTCATCACAAGAACAGTTCCTGGTTGTTTTGTTAATACTTTGCTCGTTAAAACGATTCATGTGGTTTATTAATACCTTTATTATAAACATAATGATTGTTTAATAATTCATTTTTAAAAGATAATGCTGTTCATTGAGATTTTTCCAATATAATCAGTCTTATACTCATTTCCTTACCCTCATGTAATGTTTAAATTATTGCTGAAAGGTTCAATGGTACATTTGTCACAAGACTGACGCTCGTTGTTGATACGGTTCATAGTTATTTTATAAATGGCTGCATTTATTGTTCATCAGCATATGTTATCATAACGCATGCCTTTAATGTCACATCACTATTCCTAACATTTTGACATATACATGTATTGTTGAAATAGTTAACGGTTGTTTTGTCTTATGTATTTATTGCTGAAAATGTTCATAGACCTTTCGACGTAACATTCAACAAAGCATGTTCGATTTGTCCAAAACATTGGTCTTTATTTCTATTAATGTTTTTGTTTCCATTTACACTTTTCATTTTGACAGATGAAATACATACGTGTTTCAACACCATCAGGTGGTTTATAAGGAACACACATTCGCTTTTAAACAGTTCCCAAACCGCTTCACGACGTTTTCGCTCCATGTCGGATAGACACATCTGCTCAGTCTGTTTGTCCGAGCTTGCTATTAGGTCCGACCAATGTAAACTCTGTCAAAACAAATTAATAGGTGTGTAGTACATGTGAAGGTGCTATGACAATTAACAGGTATTTATTGTAAATGTATATGATGGCAACTAAACACATAATATGATATCTTATGTGATACATCAAGGAAATGGTAATAATAGCATTACACTCATCAATATTGCGGCCGTATTTTATGATCAGTGATTTAAATTAATCCATTATCTTCTTTTGGAACAGAAGAATAATTGTTTTGTCGAGGCTGGCTTCAGCCATTCAAAATATGTTTTTTTAGGAAATAAAAATGTATTGTGATTTGTTAAATATATCTTTCATGTTGTGACCGATATCCGGTGTAATATTTGGCAATGTGAAAATATCACTTTTGTATTGGCCAATGTGAACGATAGTTCTGCCATAGGTGTGAAAGTAAATGAACGGGAATCCATTAAATAGTCTCTACTTGGTATTATTGCATGCTTGAAAATTTCTCGCCATCACATTGGCCGGATCCTATACACGTGACCAGTCCTCAAACCTCTTGTAGACTGGTTTACAAAGAGAGTATTTATAGACTGACGAAGCCACATACCTTATATACAGCCAAGTAATTATCCTTAAACTCCGAGGGTTTCATCCCGGCCAGCACGTCCTCAAGTTTAGACAAGGCTTCCTTGCTCCTGGATTTCATCTGTCGGGGAGAAATATAAGACTCTGTACTTACTTTCACTGACATAACTAGGTAATATCGTACTCATTTCTCAGAGACAAAAACTGAGGAAGTCATGTGTCAAAAAAACCCGTATAACAGGGCGATAATAAGGTTACAAACTCAGCAATAGTCATTATTGAAAGTCAAATGGAAGTGAATATCAGGGAATGTATCGCTTATAAGTTCTCAGCCAATGGGATGATATTTAAGTGTACCTCAGCAGTACACATTTAGTAGGTAGACAGTAACATGGACACTTAGGTGTGGTACTGTACCACTCGTCTTACATGGACACTTAGGTGTGGTACTGCACCACTCGTCTGACATGAACACTTAGGTGTAGTACTGCACCACTGGTCTTACATGGACACTTAGGTGTAGTACTGCACCGATCGTCTTACATGGACACTTAGGTGTGGTACTGCACCCCTCGTCTTACATGGACACTTAGGTGTAGTACTGCACCGATCGTCTTACATGGACACTTAGGTGTGGTACGGCACCAATCGTCTTACATGGACACTTAGGTGTAGTACTGCACCACTCGTCTAACATGAACACTTAGGTGTAGTACTGCACCACTCGTCTTACATGGACAATTAGGTGTGGTACTGCACCACTCGTCTTACATGAACCTGCACCACTCGTCTTACATGAACACTTAGGTGTAGTACTGCACCACTGGTCTTACATGGACACTTAGGTGTAGTACTGCACCACTCGTCTTACATGTACACTTAGGTGTGGTACTGTACCACTCGTCTAACATGGACACTTAAGTGTGGAACTGTACAACTCGTCTTACATGGACACTTAGGTGTTGTACTGCACCAATCGTCTTACATGGACACTTAGGTGTAGTACTGCACCACTCGTCTAACATGGACACTTAGGTGTAGTACTGCACCACTCGTCTAACATGAACACTTAGGTGTAGTACTGCACCACTCGTCTTACATGAACACTTAGGTGTAGTACTGCACCACTGGTCTTACATGGACACTTAGGTGTAGTACTGCACCACTCGTCTTACATGGACAATTAGGTGTGGTACTGCACCAATAGTCTTACATGGACACTTAGGTGTGGTACCGCACCACTGGTCTTACATGCATACTTAGGTGTGGTACTGCACCACTCGTCATACATGGACACTTAGGTGTGGTACTGCACCACTCGGCTTACATGGACACTTAGGTGTGGTACTGCACCGCTCGTCTTACATGGACACTTAGGTGTGGTACTGTACCACTCGTCTAACATGGACACTTAAGTGTGGTACTGTACAACTCGTCTTACATGGACACTTAGGTGTGGTACTGCACCACTCGTCTTACATGGACTCTTAGGTGTGGTACTTTACCACTCGTCTTACCTGGACATTTAGGTGTCGTACTACAACACTCGTCTTAAAGGGACACTTAGGTGTGATACTGCAACACTCGTCTTCCGTGGACACTTAGGTGTTGTACTGCCCCACTCGTCTTACATTGACACTTAGGTGTAGTACTACACCTAAGTGTACACGTAAGACGAGTGTTGGAGTACCACACCTAAGTATGAATGTAAGACCAGTGGAACAGTACCACAGCTTACTATCCATTTAAGACGAGTAGTGCAGTACCACACATAAGTGTTCATGTAAGACCAGTGGGGCAGTACCACACCTACGTGTTCATGTAAGACGAGGGGTGCAGTACTACACATAAGAGTCCATGTAAGGCGATAGGTGCAGTACCTCACCTAAGTGTCCATATATGACGAGTGGTGCAGTTCCACCCCTAAGTGTCCACGCAAGACGAGTGTTGCAGTTCCACACCTAAGTGTCCCTGTAAGACGAGTTGGACAGTACCACACTTAAGCGTCCATGTTAGACGAGTGGTGCAGAACTACACCTAAGAGTCCATGTAAGACGATAGGTGCAGCACCACGGACACTTAGGTGTGGCACTGCACCACTCGTCCTACATGGACACTTAGGAATGGTACGGAAACACTCGTCTTACGTGGCAACTTAGGTGTGGTACTTCACCACTCGTCTTCCATGAACACTTAGGTGTTGTACTGCACCTATCGCCTTACATGGACTCTTAGGTGTAGTTCTGCACCACTCGTCTAACATGGACACATAAGTGTGGTACTGTCCAACTCGTCTTACAGGGACACTTAGGTGTGGCACTGCACCACTCGTCAGTGGTACTGCACTACTGGTCTCACATGCATACTTAGGGGTGGTACTGCAACTCTCGTCTTACATGGACGCTTAGGTGTGGTACTTCACCACTCGTCTTACATAGACAATTAGGTGTGGTACTGCGCGTGTCGTCTTACATGGACATTTAGGCGTGGTACTGCACCCCTCGTCTTACATGCACACTTCCAATCGTCTTACATGGACCCTTAGGTGTGGGACTGCACCACTCGTCGTACATGGACACTTAGGTTTGGTACTGTACCACTCATCTTACATGGACACGAAGGTGTGGTACTGCAACGATCGTCTTACATGAACCGTAGGTGTGGTACTGCGCGTGTCGTCTTACATGGACGCTTAGGTGTGGTATTGCACCTCTCGTCTTACAAGGACACTTAGGTGTGATACTGCAACACTCGTGTTACGTGGACACTTAGGTGCTGAACTGCACCACTCGTCCTACATGGACACTTAGATGTGGTACTGCACCAATCGTCTTACGTGGAAACTTAGGTGTGGTACTTCACCACTCGTCTTCCATGAACACTTAGGTATGGTACTGCAACACTTTAGGTGTGGTACTCTACCACCCGTCTTACATGATCAATCCGGCCTAGCACTGAACCAATCGTCATACATGGACACTTAGGCGTGGTACTGCAAGACTCGTCTTACGTGGCAACTTAGGTGTGGTACTCTACCACCCGTCTTACATGGACAGTAAGCTGTGGTATTGCACCCCTCGTCTTACATGCACACTTCCAATCGTCTTACATCGACACTTAGGTGTGGCACTGCACCACTCGTCAGTGGTACTGCACTACTCGTCTTACATGGCCACTTAGGTGTGGTATTGCACCTCTCGTCTTACAAGGACACTGTGTGGTACTGCACTACTGGTCTCACATGCATACTTAGGTGGGGTACTGCACCACTCATCTTACATGAACACTTAGGTGTGGTACTGCACCTATCGTCTTACATGGACAATTAGGTGTGGTACTGCAACACTCGTCTTACATGGACACTTAGGTGTGGTACTGCACCACTCGTCTTACATGAACACTTAGGTATGGTTCTGGTCCACTCGTCTTACATGGACACTTAGGTGTAGTACTGCACCACTCGTCTTACATGGACACTTAGGGGTAGTACTGCACCACTCGTCTTACATGGACACTGAGGTGTGGTACTGCACCACTCGTCTAACATGGACACTTAAGTGTGGTACTGTACAACTCGTCTTACATGAACACTCAGGTGTAGTACTGCACCACTCGTCATACATGGACACTTAGGTGTGGTACTTTACCCCCCGTCTTACATGAACACTTAGGTGTGGTTCTGGTCCACTCGTCTTACATGGACATTTAGGTGTGGTACTGCAACACTCATCTTACATGGACACTTAGGTGTGGTTCTGCACCACTCGTCTTACATGGACACTGAGGTGTGGTACTGCACCACTCGTCTAACATGGACACTTAAGTGTGGTTCTGTACCTTAGGTGTGGTACTGCACCACTGGTCTTACATGGACACTTAGGTGTGGGACTGCACCACTCGTCTTACATGAACACTTCGGTGTGGTACTGCACCACTCGTCTTCCATGGACACTTAGTTGTGGTACTGTACCACTCGTCTTACACGAACACTTAGGTGTGGTACTGCACCACCCGTCTTACATGGACACTTAGGTGTGGTACTGCACCACTCGTCTAACATGGACACTTAAGTGTGGTACTGTACAACTCGTCTTACATGAACACTCAGGTGTAGTACTGCACCACTCGTCATACATGAACACATAGGTGTGGTTCTGCATCACTCGTCATACATGAACACTTAAGTGTACTGCACCACTCGTCTTACATGGACAGTAAGCTGTGGTATTGCACCACTCGTCTTACATGCACACTTAGGTGTGGTATTGCACCACTCGTCTTACATGAACACTTAGGTGTGGTTCTGCACCACTCGTCTTACATGAACAGTACTGCACCACTCGTCTTACATGAACACTTAGGTGTGGTTCTGCACCACTCGTCATACATGAACGGTACTGCACCACTCGTCTTACACGGACACTTAGGTGTGGTACTGTACCACCCGTCTTACATGATCACTCAGGTGTAGGGACACGTAGGTGTGGTACTGCACCACTGGTCTTACATGCATACTTAGGTGTGGTACTGCACCCCTCGTCTTACAAGGACACTTAGGTGTAGTATTGCACCACTCGTCTTACATGAGCACTTAGGTGTGGTACTGCACAACTCGTCTTACATGGACACTTAGGTGTGGTACTGCACCACTCGTCTTACAAGGACACTTAGGTGTGGTACTGTACCACCCGTCTTACATGATCACTCAGGTGTAGTACTGCACCACTCGTCATACATGAACACTTAGGTGTGGTTCTGCATCACTCGTCATACATGAACACTTAGGTGTGGTACTGCACCACTCGTCTTACATGGACAGTAAGCTGTGGTATTGCACCACTCCTCTTACATTGACACTTAGGTGTAGTACTGCACCACTCGTCATACATGAACACTTAGGTGTGGTACTGTACCACTCGTCTTACATGGACACTTAGGTGTGGTACTGCACCACTCGTCTTACATGGACACTTAGGTGTGGTATTGCTGTACCTATCTCACAGAAACAGTAACGTGCGCTCCTTCTTTAGTTATAAGATGAAGACACAAATATATAGTCCTCATGGTTACTCGCCTCACAATGGGACAATTAGGTGTACCCCAGCGGTACAATCGATAGTTCTCAGAGTTGCTCTAAGTGAGACAATAAGGTGTACCCCAGCGGTACACTGGATAGTCATCAGAGTTACTCGCCTCACGATGAGACAAATTGGTGTACCCCAGCGGTACACTAGTACCTTTAAATGATAATGAAACAAAATCCTAATCCAACTGTCCTGATGAAAAATTGAATATCGCAAATATAATCGTACTTGTACAACGTAAGAGTTCATCTGACGGAGATCTAGGGTTAGAGTTAGGGTTGTAATGGTGTTGTTGGATATTCTGGCAGAAATAAGGATGGAGACACCAACATCGCACACACATATCACTACAGAGACTTGGAAACAATACGCTATTATTGAATGTTAAGAAAACCATGTTTTTCCTCAGTTCCTGTGACTGCCTTTCCCTTTGTTTTGCCAACCCATTCGTTCCTATAATTGACCTTCGGGCCATGTGAGCTAAATATACTAGTGGCAACAAGGGGCAAAATATACTAGTGACAACACGGTCAAAATATACTAGTGACGAAACGGGACAAAATATACTAGTGACAACAAGGGGCAAAATATACTAGTGACAACACGGACAAAATACACTAGTGACAACACGGACAAAATATACTAGTGACGAAACGGGACAAAATATACTAGTGGCAACACGGGACAAAATATACTAGTGGCAACACAGGGCGAAATATACTAGTGGTAACACAGGACAAAATATACTAGTGGCAACACAGGACAAAATATACCAGTGGCAACACGGGACAGAAAAAAATACTACTGGCAACACGGGACAGAAAAATACTACTGGCAACACGAGACAAAATGTACCTCAGTGGCAACAAAGAATGACAATACCAAAAGAAAATCACTGGTTAACTGCATTTAGAAGTGCCGATAACCAAATATACACACTTCATGCAGTTATTTCCAATTAAGACGTGTCATAATGAAATGAAACGTCAATAACGACTATCGAGCAACGGGACCACTTGTTCTAACAGACAGGGTTAACCCTAACCCTAACCCTAACCCTAACAGACAGCTTCCGCAACTTAATGATCTGTATTGCCAATATGTGGCTTATACGTGAGTGTCCATAAATAACAACGCAATGATTACACACGTAAACATGGGGTATCGCAGCATGTTTGCTTATTCAACTGCTCAAATATATGACACGTTTGTCATTTAATAAAAAATTAAGAAGTTTTTCTCTTGTCTGTCTGTCAGGTGTGTACTAAAATGAACTTAACAGCCATCTAAGTCTAAACTAGAAAGACGTTGAACAACTGCCTAAAATAAGGTGCTTCAAACAAATCCCGGAAAATACCTCGACATGATACACAAGAAACTACATCAGGTATAGTACCAACAATAATCTAGCACACGTTCGGTAAAGCTACTACAATAACTAGTACACATTCGGTAAAGCACCTACAATAAACTAGCACACGTTGGGTAAAGAACCTACAATAAACTAGCACACGTTGGGTAAAGAACCTACAATAAACTAGCACACGTTCGGTAAAGCTACTACAATAAACTGGCACACATTCGGTACAGCACCAGCAATAAACTAGTACACGTTCGGTAAAGAACCTACAATAAACTAGCACACGTTGGGTAAAGAACCTACAATAAACTAGCACACGTTGGGTAAAGAACCTACAATAAACTAGTACACGTTCGGTAAAGTACCTACACTAAACTAGCACACGTTCGATAAAGCACCTACAATAAACTAGCACACGTTCGGTAAAGCACCTACAACTAACACGGAAACGTTCAGTAAAACACCTACAGTAAACTAGCGCACGTTCGGTAAAGCACCTACGATAACATAGGAAACAATCGGTCAAACACCTAAAATAAAATAGGACACGTCCAGTAAAGCACCTATAAACAAGAGGCCCAAGAGGGCCTGTATCGCTCACCTGAATATTTAAGCAGTCATAGCAAAATATTCTCATTAAATATTATATTGCACTAAAAATATTTCCCTCGCAAACTTTGTTGGCACCATATGTTGAAACTACCAGCAAAATATTATTATAAGATTCTATGCCTTTTGATTCTTCTTCAGAAGTTGCTTGACATTTTTTTTCCTGTGACCTTGTAAGTAGGTCAATGTCATTTTCCTTCTCAAATTGGTTAGCTCTATTCCAAAATGCTACCAGCCAAATCTAATGCGTCCATTTCTTTTAGTTCTTAAGAACAAATCCTTTAAAATTTTGTTGACCTCTGTGACCTCTAAAGTAGGTTGAGGTCATTTTCATTCGCAAACTTTGGTGAGCTCTATTCCAGGGAGTCACCAGCCAAATATTATAAATGTATGCCTTTTAATTCTCCATCAGAGGTAGTTTGAACCGTTTGACATATTTGAACGCTGTGACCTTGAAAGTAAGTCAAGGTCATTTTCATTCGCAAACTTTGTTTGGCTCTTTCCTAGGAAATAACCAGCCAAATATTAAGATTCTTTACCGTCCAGTTCTTCAGAAGAAGTTGTTCTAAGCGTCAAACATATCTGACTCCGGGGACCTTGAAAGTAGGTCAAGGTCATTTTCATTCTCAAACTTTGTTGGGCTCATTCCTAGGAAGCTTCAAGTCAAATATTAAGGTTCTACACCTTACAGTTCTTAAGAAGAAGTCGTTTGAAGTGTTTGACATATCTGCTTCATGTGACCTTAAAAGTAGGTCAAGGTCATTTTCATTCTCAAACTTTGTTGGGCTCTTTCCCAGGAGGTCACCAGCCAAATATAAAGATTATATGCCTTTCAGTTCTTCAGAAGAAGTCGTTTGAAGTGTTTGACACATTTGACCACTGTGGCCTTCCCAGCAAGCCACCAGCCAAATATAAAGATTATATGCCTTTCAGTTCTTCAGAAGAAGTCGTTTGAAGTGTTTGACACATTTGACCACTGTGACCTTGAAAGTAGGTCAAGGTCATTTTCATTCTCAAACTTTGTTGGGATTCATCCCAGAAAGCCATCTGCCAAATATGAAGATTCTATACCTTTTAATTATCCAGAAGAAGTCGTTTGAAGTTTTTGACATATTTGACTCCTGTGAACTTGAAAGTAAGTCAAGGTCATTTTAGTTTTCAAACTTTGTCGGGCTCCTACCAAAAAAGCTTTCAGCCAAATATCATGACTCTAGGCCTGTCCATTCTTCAGAAGAAGTTGTATAAAGGAAAAGTTGACGGACGAGGACGGACGACGGACGGACGACGGACGCCGCACCATGACATAAGCTCACTTGCCCTTCGGGCAGGGGAGCTAAAAACTAGGAAACATTCGGTCAAACACCTACAATTAACAAGGATACGTTGGGTAAAACACCAACAATAAAGTAGCACACGTTCGGTAAAACAGCTACATTAAACTAGCAAACGTTTGGTAAAGCACCTATAGTAAAACAGGCTTCAATTAACTTGAAAACGTTCGGTTAAGCCCCTACAATTAACAAGGAAACGTTCGGTAAAGCCCTACAATAAACAAAGAAACGTTTGGTAAAGCACTTTCAATAAATTAGCAGACGTTCGGTAAAGCCCCTACAATTAACAAGGACACGTTTGGTACAATATATAGCACGTACAATAAACTAGCACACGCTCGGTAAAACACCTACACTTATCTAGCAGACGTTCGGTAAAACACCTACAATTAGCAATGACACATTCGTTTAAGCAGCTACAATTGACAAGGAAACGTTCGGTAAAGCACCTTCAAGAAACTAGGACACGTTCGGTAAAGCAACTATAATAACCTGGCACACGTTCGGTTAAGCACCTACATTTGACTAGGACACGTTCAGTAAAGCCCCTGCAATTAACAAGGACACATTCAGTAACGCACCTACAATAAACTAGCAAACGTTCATTAAAACATCTACAATTAAAAAGGATATGGTTGCTATAACAGTTTAAGTTATTTCAAAGTTCAAATAAAAACACCCGTTGCCATAAAGTCCTAGAGAAAATATTGTCTGATAAAAGAAGGAGGTATAACAGTAGGAGTATCACATTGTACTCGATGTGCAGCTCTTCTAGTGCGATTTCTGCTTCGCAACGACCACACTCGTGTATAAGGTCGTTGAACCCATATCGATTAGACAACTTGTGTTATGTAGAATGCACAAGAAAGTCTTCTGTAGTGTGAAAGGACTGTTAGTATGCTGACTGTCCGGGACGCTGACGGAGAGGTGAAAGGTTCTCATTCATGACTCCATTCACCGTGTGATTGAAACACTGCCTGAGAATGCAATGAACATGGTCGAGGGAGATGACCTCGTGATATTAGATGGAATCAGAATGAACAATTGTATTGACCACAAGACTCTCGTGTGATTGAGTGGGTATATTAATGCCATCTCGTGTCACGTGTATCTGTTGTTATATGACATTTCTATTTTGACGTCCTTGTTGTTATGTAACTAGCTCCAAACATAAAGGTCCGTCATATACAACCCCGGATTCATTGGCCTTTAAACAATGTTTAAGTCATGGTCAATAATACGGTGTGCGATATATTTCCCCCCTCCCTGAATTAACCAAAGATCAACCATGAATAGCTACACTGATTTGCAAGGAATTGCTTCCATAAGACCGCCAAATTGTCCTCCACGAATATAGATGCTAGCCACATATCGGTGCCAATTATGACGTACTTACTTAGTGTATATTAATATCTGTCCAACACAATTAAAACAGCGTTCTTTACTTACCAGTTTTAACAAGGAAAACGGCTGCCGACCTTTCTTTGCATCTGCATGAAAAATAGGGTATATAATGGTTTTGCTCAACAACAGACTATATAATTTCATCTTTAGAAAGGTACCAATTTTTCCAATGTGAATTTATTTTAGATATACTTCTAATGTTACAAATAAGAACGTGTTGATTATATGTCAATGGCCTTAAGGTAGTTACGTACCGTCATTAATGGTGGAGGTGGAGCTCGAGCCGTGACGTAGGGCGTGGAAGTCGGCCACCGTGTTCCGTTTGAGGAGTTTCTTGTGATGCTCCTGAACCAGGAGGTCCCCGGGATAGATGCTCATGGCCAGCTCCACGGAACTCCGGCGCCGCCGTAATCTCTTGGCTATATTACTGCAACGTACATAAAATGTAGTTACAGTATACGAAATATCATTATATTCAAATAAGTCTTCAATCTTTTTATTTTACTTGCAGTCCCAGGAAAGCAGAAATGGCACAATTCTTTCGAAGAAATAATACATATTTACGGGTGAACTTCTTTAGTAACGACAATAATAATCAAGGCGAATGACGTCGACAAGCCTTCTGTGTGGCAACTCAGGGATCCCCTATATCACCCTAAAGGATGGGGATAATAATCTTACACCTACTATCAAATTTCACCGAATTTGAAAACCCGCTGTGAAGAATTTGAAGAATTTCCCCATCTTTCACCCATAGGTTTAAAAAGGGTTATACAATCAGCCACTGGCGATGGGTGATATAACCTACCAGAAAATACCACAGTTTGTCTATGTAATGATGCTACATGTTTCATATTTTCACAGTTACCTGCTTGTATTGAATGATAAAAGCGTAGCTAACCATTACAGGAAGTGGTTATATGAAGGAGTGTTTTCGTTGATACGGTTGTTTTTTTTAATTTAATAAGAGAGAGTGACGTTTATATTTGGACCACAGGATTTGACTTTAAATTTTCATGATAAAGGGTATGACGTTGATTAGATCAGGTCTATGATGACAAGGGATCGTTAGGTGTTACATGTATCTTACCTGGAACCCTCCCCCTCGTCACACGAGTTACTGGAGGACATCTCCGGAAACAGGTTGGTCGGTGTTACATGTATCTTACCTGGCACCCTCCCCCTCGTCACACGAGTTACTGGGGGACATCTCCGGAGACAGGTTGGTCGGTGTTACATGTATCTTACCTGGCACCC
>NW_018404432.1:105278-112334 GCF_002113885.1 Mizuhopecten yessoensis
ATCTTACCTGGCACCAACTCCCTCGTCACATGAGTTACTAGGGGACACCGCCGGCGACATGTTGGTCGGTGTTACATGCATCTTACCTGGCACCCACTCCCTCGTCACACGAGTTACTGGAGGACATCTCCGGAGACAGGTTGGTCGGTGTTACGTGTATCTTACCTTGCACCCTCCCCCTCGTCACACGAGTTGCTGGGGGACACCTCCGGAGACAAGTTGGTCGGTGATACATCTCCAAAGTTCTATAAAGACGAAACGAAAAGTGTAGCACGACCTACAGGGAATTTCAAAACAAATAACTACAGCGATAAAGTGCCACAAACAACTTTTTATTATGACATGTCTCTACCGACATTTACATGTACAATGTAAATAGACAAACATCACTGATAAAACAGATCTATAAAACTCTTATGACACAATATTTGACCAATGAAGAACCATTGTATAACATTAGACTTGACGGCAACCTTAGTCTCCGTTGTTATGTGTGTACTACAGTTACAATCATACAGCATATGACTAATAACAGACCAATGATACAACATACATGTAGGGCCAGTGAAAGACCGATACTACAACATACATGTAGGACCAGTGAAAGACCGATGATACAACATACATGTAGGGCCAGTGAAAGACCGATGATACAACATACATGTATGGCCAGTGAAAGACCGATGATACAACATACATGTAGGGCAAGTTAAAAGACCAATGATACAACAAACATGTTGTATATGGTTATGTTATCAGAATGTAGTGGGTGATAAATAAACGACACGTTGTACAGGTTTATGTTATCAGAATGGAGAGGGGGATAAATAAACGACATGTTGTATAGGGTTATGCTATCAGAATGGAGTGGGTAATAAATAAACGACACATTGTACAGGGTTATGTTATCAGAATGGAGAGGGTGATAAATAAACGACATGTTGTATAGGGTTATGTTATCAGAATGGAGTGGGTAATAAATAAACGACACGTTGTATATGGTTATGTTATCAGAATGTAGTGGGTAATAAATAAACGACACGTTGAATAGGGTTATGTTATCAGAATGGAGTGGGTGATCAATAAATGACACGTTGTATATGGTTATGTTATCAGAATGGATTGGGTGATAAATAAACGACACGTTGTATAGGGTTATATTATCAGAATGGAGTGGGTGATCAATAAATGACACGCTGGATATGGTTATGTTATCAGAATGGATTGGGTGATAAATAAACGACACGTTGTATAGGGTTATGTTATCAAAATGGAGTGGGTGATCAATAAATGACACGTTGGATATGGTTATGTTATCAGAATGGATTGGGTGATAAATAAACGACACGTTGTATAGGGCTATGTTATCAAAATGGAGTGGGTGATCAATAAATGACACGTTGGATATGGTTATGTTATCAGAATGGAGTGGGTGATAAATAAACGACACGTTGCATAGGGTAATGTTATCAGAATGTAGTGGGTAATAAATAAACGACACGTTGTATAGGGTTATGTTATCAGAATGGAGTGGGTGATAAATAAACGACACGTTGTATAGGGTTATGTTATCAGAATGTAGTGGGTAATAAATAAACGAAACGTTGTACAGGGTTATGATATCAGAATGGAGTGGGTGATAAATAAACGACACGTTGTATAGGGTTATGTTATCAGAATGGAGTGGGTGATAAATACACGATACGTTGTATCGGGTTATGTTATCTGAATGGAGTGGGTGATCATTAAATGACCCGTTGTATATGGTTATGTTATTAGAATGGAGTGGGTGATAAATACCCGATACGTTGTATCGGGTTATGTTATCTGAATGGAGTGGGTGATCATTAAATGACCCGTTGTATATGGTTATGTTATCAGAATGGAGTGGGTGATAAATACACGATACGTTGTATCGGGTTATGTTATCAGAATGGAGTGGGTGATCATTAAATGACACGTTGTATATGGTTATGTTATCAGAATGGAGTGGGTGATAAATACTCGATACGTTGTATCGGGTTATGTTATCAGAATGGAGAGGGAGATAAATAAACGACATGTTGCATAGGGTTATGTTATCAGAATGGAGTGGGTGATAAATAAACGACACGTTGTATAGGGTTATGTTATCAGAATGTAGTGGGTAATAAATAAACGATACGTTGTATCGGGTTATGTTATCAGAATGGAGAGGGTGATAAATAAACGACATGTTGCATAGGGTTATGTTATCAGAATGGAGTGGGTGATAAATAAACGACACGTTGTATAGGGTTATGTTATCAGAATGTAGTGGGTAATAAATAAACGACAAGTTGTATAGGGTTATGTTATCAGAATGGAGTGGGTGATAAATAAACGACACGTTGTATAAGGTTATGTTATCAGAATGTAGTGGGTAATAAATACACGATACGTTGTACAGGGTTATGTTATCAGAATGGAGAGGGTGATAAATAAACGATACGTTGTATCGGGTTATGTTATCAGAATGGAGAGGGTGATAAATAAACGACACGTTGTATAGGGCTATGTTATCAGAATGTATTGGGTGATAAATACACGATACGTTGTACAGGGTTATGTTATCAGAATGTAGTGGGTAATAAATAAACGACACGTTCTATAGGGTTATGTTATCAGAATGGAGTGGGTGATAAATAAACGACATGTTGTATAGGGTTATGTTATCAGAATGTAGTGGGTAATAAATAAACGACACGTTCTATAGGGTTATGTTATCAGAATGTAGTGGGTAATAAATAAACGACACGTTCTACAGGGTTATGTTATCAGAATGGAGTGGGTGATAAATAAACGACACGTTGTATAGGGTTATGTTATCAGAATGTAGTGGGTAATAAATACACGATACGTTGTACAGGGTTATGTTATCAGAATGGAGAGGGTGATAAATAAACGATACGTTGTATCGGGTTATGTTATCAGAATGGAGAGGGTGATAAATAAACGACACGTTGTATAGGGCTATGTTATCAGAATGTATTGGGTGATAAATACACGATACGTTGTACAGGGTTATGTTATCAGAATGTAGTGGGTAATAAATAAACGACACGTTCTATAGGGTTATGTTATCAGAATGGAGTGGGTGATAAATAAACGACATGTTGTATAGGGTTATGTTATCAGAATGTAGTGGGTAATAAATAAACGACACGTTCTATAGGGTTATGTTATCAGAATGGAGTGGGTGATAAATAAACGACACGTTGTATAGGGTTATGTTATCAGAATGTAGTGGGTAATAAATAAACGACACGTTGTATAGGGTTATGTTATCAGAATGGAGTGGGTGATAAATAAACGACACGTTGTATAGGGTTATGTTATCAGAATGTAGTGGGTAATAAATAAACGATACGTTGTACAGGGTTATGTTATCAGAATGGAGAGGGTGATAAATAAACGACACGTTGTACCGGGTTATGTTATCAGAATGTAGTGGGTAATAAATAAACGACACGTTGTATAGGGTTATGTTATCAGAATGGAGTGGGTGATAAATATACGACACGTTGCATAGGGTTATGTTATCAGAATGTAGTGGGTGATAAATATACGACACGTTGCATAGGGTTATGTTATCAGAATGTAGTGGGTAATAAATAAACGACACGTTGTATAGGGTTATGTTATCAGAATGGAGTGGGTGATAAATAAACGAAACCTTGCATAGGGTTGTTATCAGGATGGAATGGGTAATAAATACACGACACAATGTATAGGGTTATGTTATTAGAAGTTCAAAGTAACAAAAGAGGTCACATATGTACAGCCGACAGAGTGACTGATGGTATCTCTGACTAATTTCTGTAAATAGAAGATCGTAAACACAGATTTGTTCCTTGAAAATGTCTTTCGAAGAAATACAGCTATAGAAAACAATAAACAACAGTACATGTATCATCAAACTGGCCAAGATATAGTCTATAGTGATAACAAATAAAAACCAAAACCATGTCAACAGTCGACTACAAAAGCGTGACTTAAATTCACAATTTCACAACTTCTGCAGTGGTTGTGAAAGAATCTAGTTCAAATCGTCTGTATGGCAGCTTGTCTCCATGCGCATGACTAACATTTTTCTCTTTTTTTTTTCCCTAAAATTTATTCCGACTTATTTAATAAAAAATAAGGCGACATTGACAGGTCGTGACGGAGTCGATGACATGTCCAAAAGCCTCTCTTGGGGAAGACTAGTAAATGTTGTAGGGTGTACACGGCTGCTGTACATCCTCTGTTAGATACTCTCCAGGTATAATGGTGACAGTTGCTTCTACATGCTTCCCACTCATTATTCTTAATTATGAATTCGCCGTTTATACGGGACACATTCTTTTAAATATTGCTCATGATACACTCAGGTAACTAAAGAAACACTTATAACTTTGGGGATCTCATAGATACAAAGGGACACTGCTAGGTGGCCATTAATAACATCAGTCTGCATATCTGCATAGAAATGATCGATGAAACAAAATTTGACCTAATACTGTAACCCACAAAAAAAGCATTTTTATCAAAGTAATCAGAAGACATTAATGAAAAAAAATGTTGAAAATCATAAACGTTTACAAAAACATAATTGTACCTTGGTGTCCACGATGGCTGCCCGTCGTCCCCGCCGCGACAGGGGAGGAGAGGGTTCACAGTCGCTTTCCTCAGATCCGCTGGTCAAGCTAAGAGAGCTTCTCCTTCGGCTTATCTATCGATACACACCAAGGTAAATAGTATAAGTTAAACGTACGAAAAAACCTCTACACGACGTCAGCAAAGATAACGTACTGTTTACATGACGTCAACAAAGATAGCGTACGATGTAATGTTTACACGACGTCAACATTGATAACGTACGATGTAATGTTTACACGACGTCAATAAAGATAACGTACGATGTACTGTTTACACGACGTCAACAAAGATAACTTACGATGTAATGTTTTCACGACGTCAACAAAGATCACGTACGATGTAATGTTTACACGACGTCAGCAAAGATAACGTACGATGTAATGTTTACACGACGTCAACAAAGATCACATACGATGTAACGTTTACACGACGTCAACAAAGATAACNACGTACGATGTAATGTTTACACGACGTCAACAAAGATAACGTACGATGTAATGTTTTCACGACGTCAACAAAGATCACGTACGATGTAATGTGTACACGACGTCAACAAAGATAACGTACGATGTAATGTTTACACGACGTAAACAAAGATCACGTACGATGTAATGTTTACACGACGTCAACAAAGATCACGTACTATGTACTGTTTACACGACGTCAACAAAGATAACGTATGATGTAATGTTTACACGACGTCAACAAAGATAACGTACGATGTAATGTTTTCACGACGTCAACAAAGATAGCGTACGATGTAATGTTTACACGACGTCAACAAAGATAACGTACGATTTAATGTTTACACGACGTCAACAAAGATAACGTACGATGAATGTTAACACGACCTCAACAAAGATAACGTACGATGTACTGTTTACACGACGTCAGCAAAGATCACATACGATGTACTGTTTACACGACGTCAACAAAGATAACTTACGATGTAATGTTTACACGACTTCACCAAAGATTACGTACGATGTAATGTTTACACGACGTCGACAAAGAATACGTACGATGTACTGTTTACACGACGTCAACAAAGATAACGTACGATGTAATATTTAAATTCTGTATGTTTTAACCTACTGACCAAAATTAATTCGTCAAATTGCGTATTGATACAATGTCGGACGGATTACATAATTCGGGCGTTTTTGTTCACCATCTGAAGCCGCCCTTAGTGTATTGTGATTAAGTTTATTACAAAGTAACATTTAACATCATTGCATTCAATGTTGGTAAAATGAGGTTCTGGTCGTTTAAATGACATAAAATCAAACGCAGTTGGTATGGGATTGTGTTATTATATATATCGGATTTTCACCAGTTTCCCCATTTTGGATTGTCATCAGTTTAATACAACAGCATTCCTCACGGGAATGTATTAAGTTACAATGCAGCTGATGAAACAACGTGTGTATGTTACGTTTGTTAATTGATCACAGTCAAAAGGTATCAATTAAGACAAGTGATATTTGGCAGAACGCCAACAACAAACCGACCCACTGTCTGATTGCTGTTAGGACAATAACGCTCCTTCATCTCCCTATGTCAGAGGGGAGGAAACGTTGGTAAAGGATTGCCATTTAGATGGTAAAACATGGTCGCTACTTCCTACCTTCTTCGGAACCGAAAGGAAATTTTGGCCCTTGTGAGATTGGTAAACTTTTCCGTTCTGTGAATCTGGAAAGAGAAGAGCGACACAAGATCAATCGAAAATCAATGTTCCTTGCGGCAATGTTTAAATGAAAACAAATGGCGTGCATGTTTAGTCACGATATTCGGCCGTTAACAAGCTCACAGCAAAAGAGAAGAACAGCCCACAGCGGACTACTATTCCCCATCCATGATGGGACAAAGTTTGTGATCACCGGCCCTTGGTAGTCGATATCCGCCAGTTACTATGCCATTACATAATTAACATACATTCCAGTTATAAGTCATTTGAAAGGGTTTTGATCTTAACTTCTGTCGATTTCCGTTCAAAATACTGAAGACCGTGATATTTATATGTAAAACATATAATAATGCGTTGTTTATATCTACAGCTGTTTTTATGTCCAGTGCTTACTGTCCAATTTACTGTTCATATTCAGTGACTCCGATCATGTTGTTTATATGTCGTATACCTACAGACAAGTCCAGTACTGACGACCACGTTGTGTATATGTCCAATACCTACAGACATGTCCAATACTGACGACCACGTCGTTTATATGTCCAATACCTACAGACAAGTCCAGTACTGACGACACGTTGTTTATATTTCCAATACCTACAGACAAGTCCAGTACTGACGACCACGTTGTTTAGATGTCGTATACCTACAGACAAGTCCAGTACTGACGACACGTTGTTTATATGTCCAATACCTACAGACAAGTCCAG
>NW_018404432.1:122597-122865 GCF_002113885.1 Mizuhopecten yessoensis
TGTACGATGTATTGTTTACACGACGTCAACAAAGATAACGTACGTTGTAATGTTTACACGACGTCAACAAAAATAACGTACGATGTAATGTTTACACGACGTCAACAAAGATAACGTACGATGTACTGTTTACAAGACCTCAACAAAGATTACGTACGATGTACTGTTTACACGACGTCAACAAAGATAACGTACGATGTAATGTTTACACGACCTCAACAATGATAACGTATGATGTAATGTTTACACGACGTCAACAAAGATAACG
>NW_018404433.1:0-125 GCF_002113885.1 Mizuhopecten yessoensis
ACACTGACTGTTACCATTGGTGTAATCACACTGACTGTTATCATTTGTGTGATCACACAGATTGTTATCATTGGTGTAAACACACTGACTGTTACCATTGGTGTAATCACACTGACTGTTATCAT
>NW_018404433.1:3478-3984 GCF_002113885.1 Mizuhopecten yessoensis
TATTGGTGTAATCACACTGACAGTTACCATTGGTGTAATCACACTGACTGTTACCATTGGTGTAATCACACAGACTGTCATCATTGGTGTAATCACACAGACTGTTATCATTGGTGTATCACACTGACTGTTACCATTGGCGTAATCACACAGACTGTTATCATTGGTATAATTACACAGACTGTTATTATTGGTGTAATCACACTGACAGTTACCATTGTGGTGTAAACACACGGACTGTTATTATTGGTGTAATCACACTGACTGTTATCATTGGTATAATGTCACTAACTGTTACCATTGGTGTAATTACACCAATGGTAACAGTCAGTGTGATTACACCAATAATAACAGTCTGTTATCATTGGTGTAATCACACAGACTGTTATCATTGGTATAATGACACTAACCGTTATCATTGGTATAATGACACTAACTGTTACCATTGGTGTAATCACACTGACTGTTATCATTGGTATAATGACACTGACTGTTACCATTGGTGT
>NW_018404433.1:5215-6105 GCF_002113885.1 Mizuhopecten yessoensis
ACCATTGGTGTAATGACACAGACTGTTATCATTGGAGTAATGATTTACATACATTACAACGTGTTATCGTTGATATTGACCATTTTTACCATTTTGTAATCAAATACGCAAGTGATTTTGATTGATTTAAGGGTTAGTGTTAGGTTTGAATTTTGCCAATGTATTAAATCCGCACGTTATCATGATTGATTTAATTTAATTAATTTGGTATTATTGGTGTAATCACACCGACAGTTATCATTGGTGTAAACACACTGACTGTTATCATTGGTGTAACGACACTGACTGTTTTCGTTGGTGTAAACACACTGACTGTTATCATTGGTGTAATCACACTGACTGTTACCATTGGTGTAATCACACTGACTGTTACAATTGGTATAATAACACTGACTGTTACCATTGGTGTAAACACACTGACTGTTTTCGTTGGTGTAAACACACTGACTGTTACCATTGGTGTAATCACATTAATTGTTATCATTGGTGTAAACACATTGACTTTTACCATTGGTGTAAACACACTGACTGTTATCATTGGTGTAAACACACTGACTGTTATCATTGGTGTAATCACACTGACTTTTACCATTGGTGTAAACACACTGACTTTTATCGTTGGTGTAAACACACTGACTGTTACCATTGGTGTAAACACACTGACTATTACCATTGGTGTAAACACAATGACTGTTACCATTGGTGTAAAC
Source organism: Mizuhopecten yessoensis (assembly GCF_002113885.1). Classification (NCBI taxonomy): domain Eukaryota; kingdom Metazoa; phylum Mollusca; class Bivalvia; order Pectinida; family Pectinidae; genus Mizuhopecten; species Mizuhopecten yessoensis. The sequence goes on from NW_018404433.1 coordinate 5,926, forward strand.
ACACTGACTGTTATCATTGGTGTAAACACACTGACTGTTATCATTGGTGTAANTGTTACCATTGGTGTTATCACACTGACTGTTACCATTTGTGTAATCACACTGACTGTTATCGTTGGTGTAAACACACTGACCGTTACCATTGGTGTAAACACACTGACTGTATTCGTTGGTGTAATG
>NW_018404433.1:6706-8132 GCF_002113885.1 Mizuhopecten yessoensis
ATTTAAATATGTTACAAAGTGTTATCTTAAATATTGAAATCCGGATAGTTTCCATTAAATATCCTAAATATGACCATTTTTGTAATCAAATACTATTATGTCACAGTTTTTAATGTCACAGAATATTGCCACTGTATTAAATACGCATGTTATTATGATACATTTAACATACAGACTGGTACATTTTGTATCATTGTTGTAAATACACTGGTTGTTGTCTTTGGTGTCAATTACACACTATACTATTTGTTTTGAATTATTTATCACCGGTTCATAAACGCTATATCTTGTTAAACGTTCTGATATATATAAATGGCCATTCCATGTGCGTAAACACATGTTGATAATTATACACATAGTCAAACTTCTTATCTTATTAATGTTATTAATCAGAATGTTGTCAACACTAGTAAGTTAACTTATATAAAACAGTCGGTATGTATGCATGGCTTTAGATATGTATATAACATCTGTTTGCTCTCTATCTTGAAGCAGACTTACAACATATAGAGATATGTACTACCTTAAACAGCGACGTCGGAACTCGTCCTTCCACGATATTTTTACGCACTCCTTTTGCGGACTTTTCTGATTAGTTTCACGTCGTCTAAACGCGAATGACTTAGATCTGAATCTCATTACAACCCCGTCCATGTCTGTTAGGCTATTGATGAGGTTAGTGCACGCTAATCCATAAAGAATAACACACGCTGAGTGCCAAGCTCTACATGCTTGTCGGTGCCAAGCTTCCCTCACACAGACGCGGATGTGTAAAGCACATGTCCTGACAAATCAGGACTGATCAAAACGGGGATGGGAACATCATCCTACAGCCTCTGTCACTTCAGTTATTCATAGCAAATTAACTCGTGTGACGTAGCCCTGACCCCATTTGACCTCTCACCTCTAACGCGCCAGCACGCTGATGCTGGTACGGATCAATGGCAATGGTGTAACGACTTTAAAGACCGTCCACACACAAATAACGTAGAAATCAAACCCCAATACCAGAATAGACATTTAGGAGAAATAATGTGACACAGGTGTTTAATAAAGTCTGACACTTCATTTAAAGGCAAATACAGTTGTCGTGTCACAAGTAATATACACACAACGTGAACGGGTACGTATATGTACATAGTTTCCACTGAACACAATTCTGTGTGAGGAAGGCGAATAGCTGTCGTTATGGATGCTTCAATATACACACCTGTACACAATACTCAGGGGTGAGAGTAAATGTTACGCACCTGTATAGAACAAATCTATATATAACAGATCTGTTAAATACCCAGGTATACAGCCGCTTGTATAGAACACACATGCTTATAACTAAGGTATCGAACATCTGTATATAACACACATGTATATAACACATATGTATTTAAGCATTGAACTGTTTTGTATGGTATTTATGATCTATTTG
>NW_018404433.1:10260-10673 GCF_002113885.1 Mizuhopecten yessoensis
GATAAAACATGTATATAACACATCTGTATATAACACATCTGTATATAACACATGTATATAACACATCTGTATATAACACATCTGTATATAACAAATACGTATATAACAAATACGTATATAACACATACGTATATAACACATGTGTATATAACACATACGTATATAACACATCTGTATATAACAAATACGTATATAACACATCNGTATATAACACATCTGTATATAACACATCTGTATATAACACATCTGTATATAACACATCTGTATATAACACATCTGTATATAACAAATACGTAGATAACAAATACGTATATAACACATACGTATATAACACATGTGTATATAACACATACGTATATAACACATACGTATATAACAAATACGTATATAACACATCTGTATATAACAAATAC
>NW_018404433.1:12097-13971 GCF_002113885.1 Mizuhopecten yessoensis
CCCCTTTTTGCGTCACTAAGCTCCTTAACTTACTTAAAAGTTACTTAAGAGAGATGACCATCATACGGAATACAGAAAAAGGGAAAATGTTACCATTGACACATTATAAAGATTAGGTTAAGACATCATTTGTCGTAAAGTTTGCACATTCTGAATATACAGGTTACAGATTTTATGCGAAAGTCATCTAACTCCGATGAATTCAACTCATGCTCTACATTTCCTCCAATGAGGATATGAAACACATCGAATGTAAGTACACACTAAACATTATGTCTTTGATATTTATAATATCACACCATAAATTATCTCTTAACTCTCCTTTATAAACATATTGTAGAACTATATGGGTGGCTATATCACTGTACAAAAATTAAAGCCAATTTTAAAAGAATTATAAACATACGTAGCTCCACAGCAAGTATAATGGTATATGGTGAAACAGGTACATGTAGGTACCCTCTGAATATTGAAATTAAATCTAGAATGATAATGTTTTGGTATAAACAAAATAAATTGTCTAGTATAATGTACAAGCTTATGCTGAATTCACATGAAAATGATTTCGCTGATTTTAAATGGATTTCATATACATGTATCAAGAATCTATTCAATTGCACGGGACTAAGTTTATGTTTAAAATTAGATATTGTACACGGAATAAAGACTTAAATTTGTTTAAATAAATTCGACGAGTATTTAGTAAGAGTAGATTTACTTTTCACAACCATGTATCTTTAGTATATATTGGAACAGATTATTTTTTATACATATTATATCGATAGTTGTTATAACTAAAAAGAAATTCGTAGAATGTTCATGTACGTCAATACGTTCATTGCATAATAAAATTATTTTAATATTTGTTCTAATTTAGTTGACTATAAGTAATTTTGGGGAAAGTCCTCTATTTGCCAATTCTATTCAAAATTTATCTCCGTTTTCGTCGTCATTGCATAACCAATATAGATATAGATATATATATATATACCTGTAACTGTGATTTAGATTCGGTACCAGTATACACCTCATTAGTGTACCTTCAGGAACTTGGATTGTTAAGTGTCCGGGGGCACAGAGCCGGGATATTTGCCCGAGTCCAGAATGGAGCCGTACTCTAGATAACAGATTTCTGTTATTTCCTAATTAGTGTCACAAACTCAGGGTTATTAAAAGTATGTGTATACAGTATCTCTGAGAGTCGAATCAAGTTTTCGTGTCATTTAGTATTTTGCTTTCGGATGACCAAATACGTATATATTACGTCATATGTAATATATACGTCTCTGGATTGTTGTATTCCGTCTTTGCGTATTGCAGAGTTATCTTCTCTTGGGAGCAGGTATTGATTGTTACGTCATTGGTTTGAGTGAGAAAATTACGTCGTTTTCTCAAAAATTAATGACGTTACTCTCACAAACAAGTGACGTAACAATCAATACCTGNATGTAATATATACGTCTCTGGATTGATGTATAAGAAGCGTAACGTAATTCCCTTTATTTATCTATTTCATTTTTACATTGTTCGTGTCCAACCTACTCGTCTACCCTTCATAAGATTGGTCAGAGAACTATATCTGGAAAAATATCTAGCTTGTCCAAAACAGACTATCTGTGTGTTAATCAAGTAATTGAAAGGACTTCGAATCATATACAATCCATATACTTTTTGAATTTCATAGTATTTGAGTATCTAATTTAACTGAAGGTTCTTCTCCAGCATTGTTATATAATTGATACTGTTATGTTTAACAAAATTGAATAACTAACATTTTTGAAAAGTTATTTCAAATTTTCTAAATATTTCCTGTTAAATTTATATACATGTATATGATCTTAATAACACCATTTTATGACATGAATAGAATTAAT
>NW_018404434.1:0-125 GCF_002113885.1 Mizuhopecten yessoensis
GTACTAGTGAAGATGATATACCTGAAGTCTACCGGTACAAGTGAAAATGATATACCTGAAGTCTACAGAGGCTAGTGAAAATGATATACCTGAAGTATACAGATACTAGTGAAGATGATATACCT
>NW_018404434.1:2676-12171 GCF_002113885.1 Mizuhopecten yessoensis
TCTAGTGAAAATGATATACCTGATGTCTACGGGTACTAGTGAATATGATATACCTGATGTCTACGGGTACTAGTGAAGATGACATACCTGAAGTATATGGGTGCTAGTGAAGATGATATACCTGAAGTCTATGGGTACTAGGGAAGATGACATACCTGAAGTATATGGGTTCTAGTGAAAATTATATACCTGATGTCTACGGGTACTAGGGAAGATGATATTCCTGAAGTCTATGGGTACTAGTAAAGACGATATACCTGAAGTCTATGGGTACTGGTGAAGATGATATACCTGAAGTCTAGCGGTTCTAGTGAAGATGATATACCTGAAGTCTACCGGTACAAGTGAAGATGATATACCTTAAGTCTACAGAGGCTAGTGAAGATGATATACCTGAAGTATACAGATACTAGTGAATATGATATACCTGAAGTCTACAGAGGCTAGTGAAGATAATATACCTGAAGTATACAGATACTAGTGAAGATGATATACCTGAAGTCTACCGGTACTAGTGAAGATGACATACCTGAAGTATATGGGTACTAGTGAAGATGATATACCTGATGTCTACGGGTACTAGTGAATATGATATACCTGATGTCTACGGGTACTAGTGAAGATGATATACCTGTCGTCTACTGGTACTAGTGAAGATGATATGCCTGAAGTCTAGCAGTACCAGTGAAGATGATATACCTGTCGTCTACCGGGACTAGTGAAGATGATATACCTGATGTCTACGGGTACTAGAGAAGATGGTATACCTGTCGTCTACAGGTACTAGTGAAGATGATATGCCTGAAGGCTAGCAGTACCAGTGAAGATGATATACCTGTCGTCTACCGGTACTAGTGAAGACGATATACCTGATGTCTACGGGTACTAGTGAAGATGATATACCTGTCGTCTACTGGTACTAGTGAAGATGATATACCTGAAGTCTACAGGTGCTAGTGAAGATGTTCTATCTGAAGTCTACAGGTACTAATGAAAATGATAGAACTCTTCTCTCTGTAACCACATCTTGTATAAAATGTATAATGCGTAGGCAAAGTTTGTAAATGTGTTTCATTATAAGGGACTTAATAGGCACCTTTCCGTTCTGGCTGTATTCTACGCATGATTTGGAACACTTTAAAAGCGGATTTGTTTGATGTTCTTACATCAAGCACCACGGACGAGTCCCAAGTAAATGAAATGATCAAAAGGTGCAGTTAAGCGTTTACCTTGGTTTTCTGCATATACAAACAAAACTTGTACATAGGTGCTTTATTTGTACTAATATTTCTATTGATTATTTTACAGAACAACATGGTTGACTCTGCTGGCAAACTATATATAGGAGTCCCTGAAGTTGGCCATTGCTTTGTAGTTACAGTTGATCTAAGAATGGTTTACATGAAATACTTCTTTCACTATAAAATTTCTGTTGTAGTTGAAAGTTCGAAATTATGACGTCACAATATATATTAAATACTTGCTAATTAGCACCAGACTATCTCCCCCTAGAGGGTGGGGTGATCATGACAAGCTGATCTTTCCCGGCTAAAACGGGAGACACACCTGTGAAGGGTGGGAGAATAAATGGTCAAATGGTGTGCTGTAAATGCTTCCTTAGTTTAATTGACTTACTAAATCTACAAACAAGATTTTTGATTTATTTTTCGTAAAAAATAAAAGTTCTAGTTCTAATGTTACATTATACAGTACTCTGCTGGTGGATTTCTTAGTCTCCTGGGTCTATTTTAACGTTGATGGCCACATTTATCCCTTTTGAGTAGTGGCAGTTCACAATTCGCACATTTTACTCCTTATTAATTTGACATTAGTCATTACTCCTCTAACTTTTGAAATTCATTTTATCATTGGGTTTTACGTCTCTCCGCTTCTGTTTCAGCTGTAGAGGAGACCAATTTGGATTTACTTAAGCAATGAATGATTTAGCAATACTGTTAGGGTCCAATAAGACACATTGCTATTGATGACAAACTTAAAGGGGCTGGTCGGGGAAAAAAGTGTCATATTTGCTAAAATGGCATACACATGTTTAAAATACCTTCTTATGAAATATACCGATTAAAATTTTGCTGAAATTCATTCCCTAAGAGTAAAAATTATAATTATATTAAAGAATTCCTAAATCGTCACCTGACAGTCTAAAACTCTCAATTGACCCAGATCAGTGATGTAATTTTACCGCATGCGCGTCATCAACAAGGCCAAATGTAAACATCGCGCCGAAAGAAAAAGATGCATGCAAAAGACAGGCACGAGGTATCAATACCGTTATATATAACAACAACATATAGGTAGGAATACTACACTTGTATCATACATGACCTTTGAAAACAATTATTTACGCATAGTATTGCTGTCTTGTCCGCTAGTTGAGTCCGACATGGCTGATTGACGGCGTGCTATTGTTGTTATCTTCACTGCCTCACTTTCGAAACAACCACATGACATAAAAAAAATGATCTGCGCTAAATTTACGCGGGGTTCCCCGAGATTTCAGTGGTCAAAACAAGACATTGCAAGCAGAACTCGACCATCAAATTGCCGTGGTATAACTTTTGGAAGGCCAGAGAACGCATTTGAACCCATTTATTTTGTATTTTTCCCCACGACCAGCCCCTTTAATAAAGCCAGGTAGCTATAGGGCTTTATGTAAGTTTGTCAGCAATAAAAATGAGTGTTATAGGACCATTTCATTAGAATATGCGGAAATTGTGATACTTTCTCCCAACATTGGATTTCCAACTAGGGATGTACTTCCTATTTCCGTTTATCAATACACTCACTCGACCTTAAGCTCACCTTACATTGTATAAACGTCTATGGGTACTAGAGAATTGAAATAAACCTGTTTAAGTTGACTGTGAGGTAGTGTATTCACTACTGTTCGAGGTTAATGTAATATCTTTACCTTTTTGCCTTTGCCAGACACTTTGTTGTCCAATCTGTTGGCTCCAGTGACATCAAAGCTGACAGAGGTCACTTTCTTTTTCTTTGCTACAACAGGGTGACTGGGAGCCAGGGTAACTATACATATTCTACAAGGAAAAAATAGAAGGTCCATGAAACGCATATAGGAAACCCCACACATTATTTACTGTAAACCTTATTAATTCTGAAAACTCCCTTTTAAACACTGAAAGGAACACATATTGATAAATAATCAATAATTACACATCCAAAAAATATTATCATTGATTTAATCCAATATGAATTATCTAAAGATATTTTGGAATAGTTCTATACTGCTGCAGTTTTATCATATATCCATGGTAAAAGTGACCATGACATATATATACGTCCTGTAGTTATATAGGTATATACATAGCATGCTACAGTTGCATTTTATTGTCATAGATATATATAAACAAAGAGCATCTGGTTACAGTGACAAGAACACATTGCCGACTGAAACAACCTTTAGTTATATCACATAAGAGTAACTGGCCCCACGGATGCTTCAAACCAAATTCTGTTAAAATATGACCAACTATACAAGTGGACTAGATTTAAAACTTAGATGCCTAAATTATCTCATTTTAGGTCTAGACCCAAGTTAAGCTACACTCATCAAATCCTTAACAAGAAAAAACTGATTCCCCATGGTCAGTCTCAAGTTCAATGCCCCATACCTTTGGATGTGATTTGTATCTCATATATCAAGCTATTTTCACAGCTGTAAATTTTCGTGACTTTACACAAAATGAGGAAATTATTTTCCCGGAAAGAGGCAAGCACACCAACCTATCCTGTCTTCTGCATACACACAGTACACGCAAGAATGCATACACTACACACATGGAGACACGTCCTTAAATGACCTTAGCTGTTAATAGGATGTTGAACAAAATTAAACCAAACCAAACCATGATTTTGTGAATTGTCCAAACTTTTTAAGATGTTCAAAGCTGTTTAACTAAATGAGATTGTGCTGATTCTGACCTGCATGATTGACATGGCGCTAGTGCTCATCATTCTTTGGATATATAATATTGTTTCAAATTTTGACATGGTTGATCCCAGTGACCTTGACATTTGGTTAAGGTTAAGGGGAAGAAACCAGATGGCATTTCAAGAACCTACATGTACTTGCTACATATCATGACTCTGTGCCTTACTGGACTTAATAAGATTGAAGAACATCTTAACTATTTGAGCCCATATGTTACATGTAGCATTGACCCCAGCACTCAAAATTGACCTTTGACATAACCCATTGCTGGACTACATAGCATTCTCAAGTTCCTTGCCTCTAAACCCTCTGGTTCCTTCTGATCATGAGGAAACATAAGATAATACTTCAGGGAACATCATCTATATAATGCTGTTTGAATTATTTTCACTTATTTTACCCCTTCCACTCTGAATGTATAGGTCAAGGTCATTTGTATGACAAAATATTGTAGCACTTCACTCAAGGTGACTGTTGTCTAATTAGTATGATTCTGGGCATTATTGAACTTAAGAAGATGTTTGTTGCTTTTGACTGTAGTCAGCACTCAAAGTTGACTTGTTTTCAACTTAACACAAAATATTAGTAAAAGATTATGTTAATCTGACAAGTTACGTAACGATGCATATATATATATATTAACACAGTACTACAAAACATGGCATTTGTGATGCTACTGTAAAGTTTTTTTCCTGTGGGGTGTTAATTTTCTCAATTTTCATCGAAACAATTTTGCCTTTAAAAATACATATTGTAAGCATACATCCTTAATGTAGGGCATTATGCCATGCCTAGTAGATATGAAATCTACATAACAATAAAACCTGAGAAAAATGACCAGTTTTGCAAATCTGCTAAACATAACGTACCATGAAAACAAGACTTTTACAGTATTTTGTAGTATAGTTATATGAGCTACTGTGACACACATTATGCTTACCTGTTAGAATGTGCCAGTACACACACATCTTGGTCTTCTGTTTTACCTGTGGATAAAGGTCAAAGGGTTATATGGGCAAAAAGAATGTGATACTGACAAAGCATCTATTGGAACATCGATCCTCGATACTTAAGGGGTTACACTCACTTTAGTACATCCATAATCATTTCAAACATGTAACTGGAAACAAACAAATATATGTGGCCGAACCCCAAACGATAACCAGATATAATAAGTTGGCGAACCACAAAATGGCGTCACTACGATATGAATGAAAATGCTAGGGGTCGCTGACAAAAACATTTGCATATGAATGAAATGTGAATGAATGAAATCCATATAAGGAGATATCAGCTACCATATGTGGACAGAAAGACCATATATAGTCATAGATGGCGTATGTGTAGAAAATGCAGTTCCACGTTAAGCAAATTTCGTAGTATGCGCGATCCCCTAGACACTTGCGTTACCTAACGCATGTGTCAAAAACATGGGATCCTAGAAGGATCTTGGCACCCACCATAAAAGGATCTTGATCATGTCACAAAAGACGATCATATATCTTCTTCTTTTCATCATTTTCTTTACAGGTACTATAATCCAGTCCCATGTTGGAAATTCTAAACAGGAAACTTGTACATTAACTTAAACCTCGTAATGTCAGATGCTGTTTTGCTTTATGGTAAATGTTATTGCATAAGATTTGCATAATTACATGTAAAACGCTATACATTTATAATTCTTATAGAATTAGCAGTGCAGTCAATAAGGAATGAATTAATTTGGAGTATTCTTAATAAGGGGACCAAGGGTAACATACATATAAAATTTGAGAAAGATAGCTCGATCCTTAATATGATTTTACAAATTGATATTTGACTGTTGTTCATGATATTTAAAAATATATTGTTACGAATAAATCAAGCTCTAAAAAGATTAGATATAATAAAAAATATTATCTGTCAAAGTCATATATTTTCTGTCATAAATTGTTGATGTTCATTGATTGGAAGGGACATTATCACTCTGCCAACTGACTATGTATAGAGAGAGCTATGGTTCAAGGGAAATAACTCCTACATCTGTATGTACACTTCCTATCTGAAATGAAATTGTAATTCAAAATGAAAAATAAAAACAAATATTATATGAATGATCCTTACAACATCCAATTCATAATGGGCCATGCATACAGGTGCTATTTTATATTGACTATAGTAAAAGGGGGAAAACTTCTACATCTGACTGTAAGCAGAGTCTTTGTCTAAAATGAAATGATATAAAACACCATCCAATTGATAATTGGTTGTGCATGTGTGATTGTATTCAGTGTTTTTGTTACCTAAATTTTACAAAAGCTAGTTTTTTTATGAATTGGGGAAATATAGCATTAGTTGTATTGAAATTAGGAATATGTTCCTCAGTTTTTGGTCATTTTGGGGCAATAAGACATTTTTAGCTAGGGAAAACAGCCTGTATTCGGCAGTAAAACTGAGCAAAAAAAAATCACTGGTAATTTAATCATAACATTTTAGGAAATAACACAGAAATGCTGGAAATATGAGCACACTTCGGGCATAATAGCACTGGAAGTATATGGCAGTTTCCAAAAACTGTGTACCTTTCAAGTGTGTTACTAACCATAGCAATTCATGGCAGATCATCGAATGACCTAGACTTTTAAAATAAAGGATCACAAAACAAAAAATTATATTTATATCCCCCGCTTGCAAGGACATATTGTAAGTAAACATTATTGAGGTTAGGTTTACACATGTGAGTATCGTGCTGTTGAGACATAATGTATAGCTTGAAACTGGAAGAAAAAAAAGCTTTATACCTTTAATTTCAATAAAAATCAGTTGCAATAAAATCATGATTAGCTGCTATAAATATGCTGTACAACCCCAAACAACGAAAAGATATCAAATCAAGCTCTAAAAAGATTAGAAAGTGGTCATCGAGACAAAATGTATAGCTTGAAACTGGAAGAAGAAAAAACCCTTATACCTCATTAATTAACTGTAAATATTTAGCATGAGTTGGATGTGGTTGAAATATCTGCACAATATCTACAGCAATTATCACACGAAAACCAAAGAGTGCCCGATATGGGTGGAAAGACAGAGGAACACAAACATTGTTATCAAGTTCGAAGGAATTTGGGTAATATTTGCTAGAGTTATTAAGCGGAAACTGCAGATAATGATGTTTTTTGTTACTCAAGGGGTCATAACTCCGCCAAATAAGTCTGCTGAAAGTGGTCGTCAAACTTGGCCGAGCCCTTAAGGCATTTAACCCTGTTACCAAGTTTGAAGAAAATCATTTAACATTTGTTGCGGTTATTGCACGGAAACGGCAGATAATGACGTTTTTCATTGGTCAAGGGGTCATAACTCCGCCAAATAAGTCTGCTGAAAGTGGTCGTCAAACTTGGCCGAGCCCTTAAGGCATTTAACCCTGTTACTAAGTTTGAAGAAAATCATTTAACATTTGTTGCAGTTATTGCATGGAAATGAAGCGTGACAGACAGACGGACAAATCCAAATTAATATCCCCCGTTTCGGTGAAAGTGGGGGATAAAAATAACCTAAAACCATCTTTTCTTTCAGTGGTTCAGTGGTTGTAGCCGATATGAATTAGAACATGTACTTTACTCCTTGTCATAAACTGTGCAATTAATAAATGTACTATACAAGATAACACAATAATATTACTATCAGCTGTACATGTCACGCCTGGCAGTGGCAATTAAATTAATACACAAAAATGTACCAAGATTATTTATTTGTGTTACATTCCTAACAGACAGAAGGGCGCACCAGAAAAATTGCTCATTATATTTTGATCTATTAATATGAGGGTAAAATACTGCCTTACTAGCAAGCAAGCTTTTCCAGCGATGCGGTTTAACAGGTGACCCGCTCACGGTGTCAGGTTGTTTCAGTAACAAGTCGTTTCTGTTACGAGACGTATATATTCTGTATATACCATTCATTACTAATGAAATCACCAGCCGAATATAACATACATGAAGAACAAATTATGCAATAACTATTGGTCATCGGACAGCAATTCAGCCATATATTTTCACACTCTTGATTTAGTGTTCTCTGAGACTTACTTTTTTTTTAAACTATTATTATAAGGTCTTATATATTTTAGCTGTTGTAACATAAAAGATAAAGCAAGTTAATTTTCTTTTATCCCAAGCATGGGTAGGTCGTGATACAGGTCATAGACTAAAACCATACTTGTGTATTAATCTTTTAACAGGTCTTTAATGGTGTTAACACATTTAGTCTAGTGTAACTTACACATAATCGTCACCATGTGACAATGTTTTCTTTACTTGATTTCTGTTCCCATCCGTGTTGTTTTTTGCTAATTGGATGAGATCATTTTGAGAAGTTTTGATAGTACCGACCAATAAAAATTAATATGCATATTTGAGTAGATAATTTTGAGTAGGTAACTTGTCATAAATAGGGCATTTCTCAATACTGTTATAATTCAACATTACATTATGGATGATTTGTGCATTTTGTGCGACTCCGTGGGTTAGACGCAGACAGCATGGTATAGTACAGGGTGCTTTTTAATTGTTTATATCATGTTAGAAGTTGTATAAGTTAAAGTATTACTATTTTACACTTTAAATGTTAAAACATGTACAGGTGCATTTTATAAAGAACAACATTACTTAATTAAGGTAATGAAATGAAAATGATAATATGCAGTATATTCCGGATATTAGTATATACAGGTTCGTTCTTCATCTTCCGGCACGTAATTATATCTTGATTCAAGAGAAAGATAAGTTTGTTAAGACTTAAAGAGAAAATATTTGTTTAAGGCGAAACAACCTAGGGCGAACGGATTTGGGGCGAAACAACCCTTAGGGCGAACGGTATTTGGGGCGAAACAACCCGTTATAATTACCTTACATTACTACTATAGGTGTGGGAAAAAAACTAGCAAACTGTTTTCAGGCACCCCTAAATTACCATTCAAAATGAAGGATATTTAACTGTTGTTATATATTTCTTACGAGTGATTGAGTGGTGTTAATTGCCAATCTCAAAACTAGGAATAGCATCCTACCAAAAACAAGAAAAACAAGAGTTCCCAGAGGGATCTTGGCGCCCACCTTTGTACCATCTTCATTAGTTCTTTTTCAGTTCGATCTTTTTCCTTCTTTCCTCTAATCTGTTTGATCGAGTCATGTTAACAGTAAATGCACCTTGAGGTAACTTTTGATCTGAACTTAATACTGATGTGTATGAAAGCCAACATTCAAAGTTAGTTTGTCATTTCACATATTTACTAGTACAGTACTTAATGTGAAAGAAATAGAATCGATCATTGCAATATGAGAAAGATCTGTTAAGTTCTTCTTTTAATCCATTTTGTTTTTATGATCAGTCTCAAAATATAACATACACAACGAGGGATCAAGGGGAACCTACATTTAAAATTTGAGAAAGATCCCTCCCGTACTTCCCGAGAAATAGCGATAACAAACTTTCACTATCAAAATCCAAGATGGCTGCCTGTCGGCCATGTTGTTTATCCGATCAGTCTC
>NW_018404434.1:12580-78838 GCF_002113885.1 Mizuhopecten yessoensis
TCTCAAAAGTTGCCCTGCACAGTTAAGGACCAAGGGGAACCTACATATAAAATTTGAGAAAGATCTCGCTGATACTTCCCGAGGAATAGCGATAACAAACTTTCAATATAAAAATCCAAAATAGCTGCCTGTCGGCCATGTTGTTTATCCGATCAATCTCAAAAGTTGCCCTGCACAGCTAAGGACCAAGGGGAACCTACATATAAAATTTGAGAAAGATCCCTCTGGTACTTCTTGAGAAATACCAATAACAAGAATTGTTTACGGACGGACGACGAATGACGGACAACGGACGGACCACGGACCACAGACACAGTGTGATTTGAATAGCCCACCATCAGATGATGGTGGGCTAAAAACCAAAGATGACCAGAACATCAGAAATAGGAATGAACTTATGAAGCTGGAGAAATGCATTTGATATATCATTCAGTTGGGATACTCACTAATTTTATTTTACGCAAACCCAAGTTCATTTAGGAAGAAAAAACAAAAGGACGGTCTCATCACAGGAACTTGAATTTCTATCAGAATGGTCTNCCCCCCCCTTACCACAGGAACTGTCTCACTAGCCGCGGCTATCCAACGACCGGAAAGACAGTCTGAACAGTGCAACATTGAAATTGACGGGCCGCGAAACTGGGCACCTAATATCAGGCTAATGTCATCGTTCCATGGTCTTCTTCTTCTTCTTGTGGATAATAGCAATCCTTCACATAAACAAGAGTACATGCTATGCGCTGGGGAAAATCAGAATTGACATTAAACGTGAAATACTTCATACAGAACAAAATATTTGAATGAAACAACTTGTTACCTATCTTGTACTTTCTTGTATAATAGCGGTCCGTGACAGACAAACGTTCATTTATTTTCTCTTCGTTTCCGACGGGTTCTTCCATATCGGCCATCTTTAAAATCTCAGTTTTTCAAGCGTTTGTATCAAACGGACTAGTTTCTGAAGGTGGTAGGTAAATCTTGTACGCCGTTCCCTGTCCCGGACTAAAACCCCATACCAGGAATATACAGATATTTTAATATCTCATTAACGCGATCGTTTATAAAAAAAAAAAAAATCAAATTATACAATAATTTTTAACATTAATTTCTAATTGTGACAGTTACAAAAATGTTTTTTTTGTCATTTGATAATTTAGAAATCGACGATATTTCATGGGGGTAATACGCCGCAGTCAACCGTGAAAATTACCTATTTATACAAAGTATCCGAAATATAGAGTCTAATGTCATATTAATTTCGGTTCCACAAAAAAAGAATGCATTTTTGTTTGTAATTAGATCAGTTTCAAAGAAAAAATAACGACCTTTTTTCACATGAAATATCGACTTTATATAAAGGAAAATATGTGAAATAAAGGATCACATCACTTGAAAAACATGTAACGTATTCCGTCTTTGCGTATTGCAGAGTTATCATCTCTTGGGAGCAGGTGTTGATTGTTACGTCATTGGTTTGTGTGAGAAAAATTGTGTCGTTTTCTCAAAAATTGATGACGTTACTCTCACAAACAAGTGACGTAATAATCAATACCTGCTCCCAAGAGAAGATAACTCTGATTGTGGTAAGATAGTGGTAAGATTGTGGTAAGATTGTGATAAGATTGTGGTAAGATTGGTAAGATTGTGGTAAGATTGTGATAAGATTGTGGTAGGATAGTGGTAAGATTGTGGTAATATTTGAAAGCACTAACATTCATGAAAATATTGAAAAAGTTAAAAAGTAGCCCATAATTTATCACAGATTTCAGGTTTATTTTTTCAGTACAGTACCATATACATGACAGGAGAGAACCTCCAGGCAGGGTAGAACAGTTGGCAAGGAGTGTTACATTACCTACATGGAACACTTACAGTTGAGGCCGCCCCACACATGCAGCATTCTGTGGAAATCCTTGATTGATTGATTGATAGGTTTTACGTCCGCTTCACTACCGAGTAGTTCGGTTATCCAGCAGACGAAGAACAGAAAGGAAAATGAGTAGAAGGGATACAGTATGGAGTAACAGAGTAGAAGAGGGGGATAGGTTGGAGAAGGGGCCGTCTATCCTATATATGTTAACTGTATAAGTATAGTTTTTGTAAGACGGCTCCTATACCTAATAATGCCTTAACCTAACACTCATCGTACAGCATCCTGTGGGGATCCTTATAGTTATCAGCCTTTCTTAGGTCGTTGGGCAGACAGTTCCATATGCGGACAGCCCCATACCGAAATGAATTTGTACCATACATGGTAGTCATACCCCTAGGTACATCTACAGTCTCCTCTTGCCTTAAATTATAATTGGATATCTTTTTAATTACCAATTCCTGTATATGCCCAGGAGACACATATTGTTAACAATTTGAACATTTCAGATAGGTTCATATATTTGATCACAAGTGATGATTACATCGATTTAAAGTCTGTTTTAGTGATAATGTTAAGTAGCATGAGCGAACCCTTGACCAATATAATGTGTAACGTATCTGTTGGAAATGGTAACGTATATGTTTAAGGACTGAAATGAGTAACCTAAGACGCTGAAAACATTTTAATACCTATGCGCATGGCAAAAGTGTATATAACTGAAATACTGAAAGCTCTTATCGCATTTTATTTGTTTAATTCACCCTCATATCAAAGTACATTTGTTTGACGAAGACTAAGGCGGAAATACAAAAAGCTTATCAAGAGCGCAAAAAGCTAAATGATCCCTAATTCCTACAAAAAGAAAACTCGATGTAAAATGTAGGGTTCATACATCTGAAAAAAAATCAGTGAAGGATCTTAAAGAATATAGAAAAAAAATCTTTCAACTTTCTAAAATTGATTACGAAATCGTCATTTTTGAGTTGGAAAAAACGTGACATGTACATGTACGTATACGCTAGCGTACACATTTTCGGCAGATAAAGCCGCCCTTTTTTTAATTTCGTCTGCAGCTTTTGTGAAGTTGTTTTCAATATACAAGTTTGTAATAAAGTTACTTGTTCAAATTGTGTGAACAGATACGTTACAAGATATAAAGAAATGATTGTATTTAAAAAAAAAGTATTTTTCAATTAATAAATATTTAGCACTAGTCTTCCTGACGACATAGCTTGACGGAGTAATCTCCCCGTGATCACAACAAAGTCAGAATTTTATGCGAAAAATGTCGTTTATTTCAACAAAACTTACATAATTATAAACAGTAAGGTATTTTTGTTCTATATGTGGGAAAACAACATGTAATCTGTCTCTATTTTTCTCATGCTATGTGAAAAACCGTAATTTTCACAGTTGAGTACAGCGTACAAGTTTTACCCCCTTGAAATACACATTATCGTCAATTTCTAAATTATCAGACGATTTAATGTTTTCATCCAAAGTTTCACATTTAGAAAAAGATTGTTTGGTTTGATTAAACTTCAAGCCAATGAAAAAAACGATCTCGTTGTAGAGAAATTCCAATATCTCTAAAGTTATTTCTTTGGTACGGGGTTTTAGTCCGGGTCCGGGTACGGCGTACAAGATTTACCTACCACCGTTGTGGTCTCACCTAAAAGCGTCTTCAACCGACAACAAACGTCTTCAAGTGACAATAAGCGTCGCCAGACAAAATCTTCCAAAATACTGAATAAAATAAGCGACATCAAAAGATATGTTGTTAATATGACAATAATACACCTCTGTACCAAATTTCAATTTGATATTTGAAAAATTGACCGAGTTATGATGAATTGAATTTTTACGATCGCGGCGTGGCATTAGCATGTAAAGTGAAGAAAGCGTCGCCAAATAATATCGTTAAAAATACTCGCTAAAATAAGCGACATCAGAGGATATGTTATTAGTAAGACTTTAATTGATATTACAAATTTCAGCTCGATATTTGAAAACATGATCGAGTTATGATTAATTTATTATTACGATCGGCGGCGTGTCACACGTGTGTGAATAGAACGGTAACGGGTTGTTTCGCCCCGAATCCCGTTCGCCCTAAGGGTTGTTTCGCCCCAAATCCCGTTCGCCCTAAAATCAAGATATAATTACGTGCCGGAAGATGAAGAACGAACCTGTAAATATACTATATTCATCACCAAAGCCGACATGTACAACGGATATACTAATATTCGGAATAATTACCTTAATTAAGTAATGTTGTTCTTTATATAATGCTCCTGTACATGTTTTCACGTTACAAATGTAAAATAGTAAAACCAGTACAACTTCTAACATGATGTAAACAATTAAAAAGCACCCTGTCACGTCAGCCACTTTATATCAAACATATTTGAATATATGGACATATAATGAAACTAAATTAATTTCTCTAAATACAATACTTATAATATATCCGTCTTTTCGAATTGCAGAGTTATCTTCTCATAAGAGCAGGTATTGATTGTTACGTCATTGGTTTGTGTGAGAAAATTACGTCGTTTTCTCAAAAAATGATGACGTTACTCTCACAAACATATGACGTAACAATCACTGCCTGCTCTCAAGAGAAGATAACTCTGCAATACGCAAAGACGGAATAGATAAGGTATGGACAATCTAATTCCGTGTTGAAACTAAATTAATTTCTCTAAGTACATAGATACGTATACGAACTGGACATAAATTAGGTACAAATTGCGTATAAGAATGAAATTAATTAATACTTTCTCTAAGTACAATACTTAAAATTAATATATAAAGATAAGATATGGAAATAACGTAATGTTGAATTATAACACAGTATTGAGAAATGCCCTATTTATGACAAGTTACCTACTTAAAATTATCTACTCAAATATGCATAAGAAGTTTTGTTATTTCCTAGAAATTTGGTTAGCTTAAAGCTTGATTTGTATTATTTCAACAACTAAATTATGCTTCATAAGAGTCCGCTAAGTTACCTAAGGAAAGGCTTAAAGTTTTCCCCAACTTATGACTATTTGATTTTTAATTATTATGTATGGAATTGAATATATTGCATATGTTCTCCACCATAGTACAAGATATTTGTAAAGTATTCATATGCAATGTGCATTTGGTAATAAATTGAATGGAAATTGAAATATTAATTTGTATTGGTCGGTACTATCAAAACTTCTCAAAAACCACGGACGTGCGCAAAAATCTAGTAAAGAAAACATCGTCACGCGGCGACGATTATGTGTACACTAGACTAAATGTGTTAACATGGAAAAATAATATTGGTGGATACCCTGCCATGTAATTAAAATTACACCATTTTTGCTTCATTTCACTATTCTTATTTATTTCTAAAATTAAATTCAATATATGTTATAATGTGTGTAGGCGAGAAGAAAATAACGTTATCCGTTTTTTTGCGCTTTACTAGGTACTTAAAAACAACGCAAACACATTTTTAAAAATAAAACTGACGTAAATGATATGGAATACTAAGAAGACTTAATTTGTGACTTAAAACAAATAAAATTGAAAAGAAAATACAAAACAATGTTTCGCCCTTAAATTTTTGTTTTAATAATTAATTAAAAAACTTATTGAATAGCATTTGAAAAAATTATTTACAATATTAACTAATACAAATTTAGATATGGGAGGAGGGTCTTTCTTGTTTTAACAGAGTACCTCAGACTACCTCGGAGTAACTTAATTAAAACAACAATCAACAGGATTGGTCAGAGGGTGTGATGTATAGCAAAATCTTCACATATCATTTGAATTTGAATGAGACTTTCAACCATGATATCAGCATCGACGAAATGTTTAGTGTGCGACAGTGTGATCCGACCTGCACAGCATGCAATGCAGTGCGATTGCTGTAATAGATGGCAGCATAGAACGTGTGGTACCGGTAAGTGATATGAAATATATATAAATGTAAATCACAGAAATACCCAATTGATACATTACCGTGCATGGTAAGATAGAATTATTTATATAAAAAAAATAAAAAGACATTATCTTACTGTTGTATAATTGTTTTTTTCAATTTAGTAATTGTCAAATTAATCATTACGTTGATTGTATTTTTTAATAATAGTTATGTTCATATATATTTACGTCCCGTTATACTTACATTATAATTATTATGTTCATATATATATACGTCCCGTTATACTTATCTATTTATTTAAATATATAATTATAATTATATTATGTTGGAATATCACAAGGTATTTATAAAATAGAGCGCAATGTCATAATTATACTCATCCGAACATGTATGACATAATAAATCTAGACAACAATATATGATTCTGAATTTTTATTTCCAATCAACAACATCGAATCTATTTATATTTCAGAAGTTATGGTTTGTCCTCCGTACGCCATGACGCCAACCAGACATTAGAGGTCGCAGCAGCCGAAAAGATCGCGGAGACTGCCGAGTAAGTCACGAATACTGTTACACATGCTACATACGTGCATATATATATACTATTCTAATTATATCATAAAATGGTCTGTTACGCTTTACTTGTCTTGTAATTTTACAACTTGGCTTTATGTTAAGTAATTATTCATATATAACTATGATACACCTTTATACCAAACTCCTAGTTCAAGTTCTGACTTACATTATTTGATGTTTTTGATTATTACGAGCGACGGCTTGGCACACGTGTGTGAATAGAACTCGACAGATTGTGAAGCGTCTTCAAACTATATCTCTAAATTTAATCGTAATTTAAGTAAGCGACATCAGAAGATATGTTATTCATATCACTATGATACACCTTTATACCAAACTTCAGGTAGATTTGTTAAAAAATGATTGATCATGAGTTATCGTGAATTTAATTTTACGATTTTACGAAGCTACATGTATACGCCTTACTTTAGCGGGTAATTGTAACGATATTATCTGGCGACGCTTTCTACACTTTTCAAGCTAATACACACTCGGCCAATTTTTCAAATATCAAATTGAAATTTGGTACAGAGGTGTATTATAGTCATATTAACAACATATCTTCTGATGTCGCTTACTTTTTATTCAGTATTTTTAAAGATTTTGTCTGGCGACGCTTGTTGTCACTTGAAGACGTTTGTTGTCGGTTGAAGACGCTTTTACCTGATACCGCACCATTTCTTAAACAAAATTCCGATTTCCTGCTGCAGTTCATGCGGAGTCAAACAGGTAAAATGTTTATAATTATATATATTGATGGTAAAGCATGAAAGCCATTTTGGTCTCTGTGGAGTATAACATATAGATAATCATAGATAGGTAATTGAGGATATTCTCATATTTTGTTGCATTTATTTGAAAACGAAAGTAGAACATTTTACTTGTTTGTATTTAGTATCACAGACTCATATTGCACTTGTATTTAGTATCACAGACAGGTATTACACTTGTATTTAATATCACAGACAGGTATTACACTTGTGTTTAGTATCACAGACAGGTATTACACTTGTATTTAGTATCACAGACAGGTATTACACTTGTATTTAGTATCACCACGGACTTAGATAACATCTAATTCCGTGATATCACAGACAGGTACATTTGTATATATATTACACTTGTATTTCATATTACAGACAGGTATTACACCGTCGTCGAGGATGGTATTACACTTGTCTTTTAAATTAAATATCACAGACAGGTATTACACTTGTATTTAGTATCATAGACATATAATACACTTGTTTTCAGTATCATAGACAGGTATAACACTTCCATTTAGTATCACAGACAGGTATTGCACTTGTATTTAATATCAGAGACAGGTATTATACTTGTATTTAGTATCACAGACATATAATACACTTGTTTTCAGTATCACAGACAGGTATAACACTTCCATTTAGTACCACAGACAGGTATTACACTTGTATTTACTATCACAGACAGGTATTACATTTGTATTTACTATCACAGACAGGTATTACACATGTACATACTATCACAGACAGGTATTAAACTTCCATTTAGTACCACAGACAGGAATTACACTCGTATTTAATATCAGAGACAGGTATTATACTTGTATTTAGTATCACAGACATATAATACACTTGTATTTAGTATCACAGACAGGTATTACATTTGTATTTACTATCACAGACAGGTATTATATTTGTATTTAATATTACAGACAGGTATTACACATTTTTGTACTTCAAACACACATCTACTGTAGGCAAATTAACTTCGCTGTAATTAAATACACCTAGCAATTACATGCTAATAGCAGTTACAAGAACAATTGTTTAATTTATACACTGTAAACTACTTGTTTTATATCACTGTGTGTTTATATTCTGTATACTATTTGTATCTTTTTAAGGATTAAGTCCTGTACATAGTCTGGTGAGGTATATGAAATATAAATCAATGGGTATCGCAACATCATGAGTAATTTAATGTCTCTTCACATTCAATTTGTCTCAAAGCCAATTGAAGGTAAATATACTCTCTACAAAAATTCAAAAAAACATAACTTGTTTAAATTTACAATCAGTATAATTTTCATGTTTTTTTTATAATATCCAAAATATCAGTCTTGTGTAAGTTTCACTCATTGTGTGGCATCCTTAGGTAAGATAAATATCTGTTATGTGTTCATTGCAACTTTAGAACAATACAAAATGTAAACACATACATTCAAGCTGAAACTTTTGAAAGAAAAAATAAATCAAAAAGCTATATTAAAGAAGGTATGCATTAATTCTGCACCAATTTTCCTACTTACTCATACATGTATGCCAACTGGAAAGTTCATGAAAAATAAACCACAGAACCTTAAATAAATATGTGTAAATATACTCTGTATTACTCTTGAAGTGCATATAATGTGTATACCAATCCTAATTATATATATATAGGTTATACCTCTCATAATAAACTCTGCAGACAACTACTCTTTACATACTTAAATACATGTGTGCTATATATATATAATGTAATCTGTATATAAACTTTTGACATAAATAACAAGAGGCCTGAATAGTTCATCTGAATTTTTTAATTTCAATTTAAAACCTGTGAAATATCATACTCTTGATATCAAGTGTATGGGTTCTTCAAAAGAATACGTTTAAAGTTTTGAAATATTTGACCCATGTGACCTCAAATATAACTCAAAGTAATTTTTGTAAGCAAACTTTGTCAACTTCCATTCAAGGGAGCTTAGACAGCCAAATATTATAACTTTAAGCCATCTTCGCTAGCCAAGTGTTCGCTTCGTATACATACACTCCACTTGTACAAGTGGAGTGTATACGAAGTGAACACTTGGCTAGCGAAGATGAACTCTGGGCATGTTATTTCTTCAGAATGAGACGGTAGTTTTCGACATAATCAACCTCTGTTATTTTGAAAGTAGGTCAAGGTCTTTTTTATTCGCATATTTATTATTTAGTAAGGCTCCAACCCAGGAAGCTAACAGCTAAATATCATGGTTTTAGGACTTTCATCTCTTCAGAAGTTATTTGATTTACTTTGATATTTGACCTGTAACCTTGGAAGCAAGTCAAGCCAACTCTTGTATTTCAACCAAATGTATACTTTGAAGTATGCATCCTTAGATCTGGGAGTTTTAGATGATATACAAGAGGCCAAGAGGGCCTGTACCACTCACCTTTGTATGTACTAAATATCCTCATTAAAAGAAATATTGAAGATAAGACACTAGGCATAAACTCACATTGTACCTTCAGACCAGGTAAATAAATAATGGAAGGTGTAAGCCCCCAACTTGCTACTGAGAAACAAAGCTAAAAATCATAGCTTTGATAGAATTATTGATGAAAGGATTTTGCAATAATTGCATTTAACAAATGAAGGTTAGTGATACATACCTTCTGAATGACTTGTTTTCATTGACAGTATGTTTGATATCCTATATCTCTAGACCAAATAAGAAATAATGTTATGACTAACATATTAAGTTATATGAGGTGTGTAAAGAAATAAGAGAACATGTGCACTAGTGTGTTATGTACTGTACCTCCAGATAGGTTTCAATCACAACACGCTCAAGCGTTACCAATGCGTTGTAATAAAAACCCGCGCATTGGTAACGCTTGAGCGTGTTGTGATTGAAACCTATCTGGATTTATATGCAACTTTTTATTCAATCGCCCTGCATATACCTTTCGGTATCCACACTCACAGCGCAGTACCCCGCCTACTCAACCAACCTACTCAACATTTACGTTGGCTCTATCTCGCATGTACTGTACATGTGTTAACATGTCTGTGATTGTATATATATGAGTAGAATCTATTTGTGATACTAATGTACATGTGTAATACCTGTCTTTGATAGTGTGTACATGTGTAATACCTGTCTGTGATAGTGTGTACATGCGTAATACCTGTCTGTGATAGTTTGTGCATGTGTAATACCTATCTGTGATACTTTATATATGTCCATGTATAATACAAATCTGTGATAATAATGTCCATGTGTAATACATACCTGTCTGTGATAGTGAATACAAGTGTAATACCTGTCTGTGATACTAATTTCCATGTGTAATACCCGTCTGGGATAGTGTATACATGTGTAACACCTGTTTGTGAAAGTATGGACATGTGTAATACCTGTCTTTGATACTAATGTACATGTGTAATGCCTGTCTGTGATAGTGTGTTCATGTGTAACACTTGTCTGTGATAGTGTGTACTTGTGTAATACCTGTCTGTGCTAGTGTGTACATGTGTAATCCATGTCTGTGATAGTGTGTACTTGTGTAATACCTGTCTGTGCTAGTGTGTACATGTGTAATTCCTGTCTGTGGTAGTGTGTACATGTGTAATTCCTGTCTGTGGTAGTGTGTACATGTGTAATTCCTATCTGTGATAGTGTGTACATATGTAATACCTGTCTGTGATGGTGTGTACATGTGTAATACCTATCTATGATACTAATGTACATGTGTAATGCCTGTCTGTGATAGTGTGTACTTGTGTAATACCTGTCTGTGCTAGTGTGTACATGTGTAATGCCTTTCTGTGATAGTGTGTACATTTGTAATACCTGTCTGTGATTCTAATGTACATGTGTAGTACCTGTCTGTGATAGTATGTACATGTGAAATACCTGTCTGTGATACTAATTTCCATGTGTAATACCCGTCTTTGATAGTGTATACATGTGTAATACCTATCTTTGAGACTAATTTACATGTGTAATCCCTGTCTGTGATTGTGTGTACATGTGTAATACCGATCTGTGATACTTTATATATGTCCATGTGTAATACCTGTTTGTGAAAGTATGTACATGTGTAATTCCTGTCTGTGATACTAATGTCCATGTGTAATACCCGTCTGGGATAGTGTATACATGTGTAATACCTGTTTGTGAAAGTATGTACATGTGTAATACCTGTCTGTGATACTAATGTCCATGTGTAATACCCGTCTGTGATAGTGTATACATGTGTAATACCTGTTTGTGAAAGTATATACATGTGTAATACCTGTCTGTGATACTGTGTACATGTGTAATGCATGTCTGTGATAGTGTGTAGATGTGTAATACCTATATCTCTGATAGTATGTCCATGTGTAATACCTGTTTGTGAAAGTATGTACATGTGTAATACATATCTGTGATACTAATTTTCATGTGTAATACATGTCTGTGATACTAATTTTCATGTGTAATACATGTCTGTGAAAGTATGTACATGTGTAATACCTAATGTGATAGTGTACATGTGTAATACCTATCTGTGATAGTGTGCAAATGTGTAATACCTATGTGATACTAATTCCCATGTGTAATACCTATCTGTGATACTAATTTTAATGTGTAATACATGTCTGTGAAAGTACGTACATGTGTAATACATGTCTGTGATAGTGTGTACATGTACATGTGCTATATCTGTCTGTGATATATACTTATATAAGACCTATGTACATGTGTGATAATTAATACATGTGTAATACAAGTCTGTGATAATATACGTATAATACCTGTCTGTGATAGTAAGTATATACTTATAAACTTCGCGTGATATTTACAGCAGGAAATAATTCAAGTTGGTTTGAAAACTTATGATGCGATGGCAATTAGTATCGGTAGGTGTTATGAGAAAATAGGATCCTGCCTCGCTTCCTAAGCTGGAAGTGTGGGGCCCAAAAATGGAAAATTGGCTAAAACTTCAAGTCTTTTTCCTCGAACTAGGATGTACAAGAATCTTATTCTCCACATGGATGAAAAGGTCCCTATGTGCTTTATCTGAATTGTTATTTTTATTCTATTTTTGTCTTGTTGGGGGGGTTAAGTTTACTATTGCTTTAACCCTTTCAACCCTATGTAACTTTAGTAGACTCTACCATGCATTAATCTGGATGAATCTATTGTGGTCTACAGTGGTGAAAGGGTTAACAAGTGAAAAGGAAAGAACTCTTTTGGGTACAATTTGTCCACATTCAGCAGGAAATAATTAAAACTTGGTTGGAATAATCATGATGAAATTTAAATACGATGGTTTCAGAAAGTGCGGTGTGGAACAGCTACCCCAAGCTAGGGTAGGCCAAAAGTTGAAAAAAAAAAATCATTTTAATATTTCTTAGTTTTTTCTCCTTTGAAGACATGATGTGTAATGCATTTTTTCTTTGTATACATGTTCATTTCTTCCATTTCATGTCTGTACAATTGTTTAAACATGCATTATGTTTGGATCAATACCATTAGTCTAAAATTTTACCAGTGCACTTTACTTCAGCAATAAAATTATTATGCACTATTCAAATTAGAATCTATTATCATTTTGCTATAATGAACATCAAATCATTTGGATATTACAGTTGTGATACTCTGAACCTAACACATATTACATGGGGTCCTTTACTACATGTAAAAGACATTATCGAAAAATATGAACACATTTCATGCTCTAAACTATATATGGTGGGAATACAAAACAAGCATAATATCTGAACAACTGGGGGGTGNGGGGGGGGTGGGGGAGTCCAGTGGGACTCCTGTTACCGCAGAAGCATATTAATAACTGACATCGCAAATTAGAGATCAATGTACTTGCCAATACCCTTTATGCACGTCGCTGATACAATATAACCCTACACAATTAGTGAAAAATTAAAAAAATACAACAGAAAACCAAGACTTTACTGCACCGCTTCGACTTAACCGCGATAGGAAGTTTTTCCGAGCGTGCGCAGAAAAGATGCTTCACAACAAGTTCCTCTCAAACCGCACCAAACACAACTGGGAAAAATATAAAACACAGAGACACAAAGTCACCACACTCAGAAAACAATCAATAAAACACTTCTTTATAGACAGATTGACAGGAGGCCAAAACAACCAAAACTTCTGGAAAGCAATAAAAACATTCATAACAAACAAAGGCTGCCAAAACCAAGTAGACATTATATTAGAAGAACAGGGTAGGATAGTTAACAAACAAAACGAAGTTGCCGACATCTTTAATAACTTTTTCGTAAATGTGACAAAGAACATTGGATCAAACAGCCGCCCCATAAATGATGAACACCCTAGCCTACAGGTAATCACCAAAAACAGACAGCAAGATAAACACCTCACATTTCAACCTGTAGAGGAAGATTTCATAAAAAAAACAGTTCAACAAAATAAACCCTAGAGAAGCAACGGGACACGACAATATCTCACCCAAACTACTACGACTAGCACAGCCCAGCATTATCAAACCAGTCACCACACTTGTAAATCTCTCTCTCACTACATCAACATTTCCAGACACACTAAAAACCGCACAAGTCAGACCAATACACACAAAGAACAGCACCCTTGAGAAAGGCAATTACAGACCGGCAAGTATACTCCCGGCACTCTCCAAAGTCTTTGAGAGATCCATACACTCCCAACTCGGTGACTTCTTTGATGGTGTTTTGCATCCCTACCTCTCTGCATTCAGAGCTGTATACGGTTGTCAGACAGCATTATTGCGAGTCATAGAGGATTGGAAAATGGCACTTGACCAGAACAAGTATGTAGGCTGCATACTTATGTATCTCTCAAAGGCTTGGACTGTCTGCCTCACAATCTCCTTCTGCTAAAACTACACAATTATAGACTTTCTAGTTCGGCTTCAGAACTACTGTCAAATAACTTCAAAAACAGAAAACAAAATGTCAAATTAGGAAATTATGAAAGTATTTTCTAGGTACTATGCAAAGGAGACCCTCAGGGATCAATTTTAGGCCCAATTCTGTTCAATATTTTCATAAACGACATTTTCCACATCATACAACACTGCAAACTTTACAACTATGCCGACGACAATACAATTAGTAAAGCACACACTTCACTAGATATGGTCAAAACTTCACTACAAACAGACTGCAATTCACTCATTCACTGGTTCGCAAACAATCAAACCCAGACAAATTTCAAGCCATGGCCGTAGGAAACAAAGCACAAAATGAAAACATTACTTTCAACATAGGCAACAACACAAAAAAATGTGAACCAGAAGTAAAATTACTTGGGGTCACCATAGACTTCCAGTTAAACCTCCATACACACATATCCAACATCTGCAAAAAAGCATCTAGACAGCTCGACTCAATCAAACTCATAGGAAAACACCTTAACAGATTAGGCAAACTTACACTATATCATTCATTTATTCTCTCAAATTTTAATTTTTGTCCACTTACTTGGCACTTTTGCGGTGAGACAAACACACGAAAAATGGAAAAAATCCAAGATAGGGCTTAAAAATTTATTTACGATGAACACGAAAATACATATGAAAATTTACTAGACCGTTCAAAACTACCATCACTCAAAATCAGACGACTGAGAAATTTTGCAATAGAAGTATTTAAAATCACAAATAAACAGACACCAACATACCTACACGACCTTATCAACATCACAGAAAAACCATACACATTCAGATACCACAACACAGCAGATATACCACATGTTAGGACTACAGAGTATGGTAAACACTCATTTCGATCTGAAGCACCTAAAATATGGAATGCCCTACCAGACCACTTCAGAACAACAGCTACACTAACACAATTTAAGACACTAATAAACAGCTGGTATGGGCCAAAATGCAAATGCAACACATGCAGACAAAACACATAGGCTCACATTAGTTTTATACAACATGTTTTTAGCTAAAGCTTACCTCTACTTATGTCACCTCACTATCAGATAGTGCTCGTCTTTTAATATGTTTTGCTAAATATTAATTGTGTTACTGTGTATGTCTTTTATGTGTCGGTTTTAATCGCTCATTAGAGCTAATGTTGTATTGTTTTAAACCATAGCGACGTTAAATAAAACTTTTGATTTGATTTGAGAACATAAAACGAAACTACATAAAATGAGATTACAGAGGTGCAATGTGCCACATTCAATGTTCATAGAAAGACAACTCGAATACACTAAAAAGGAATTTTCCCAGGTGACCGGTACATAAAAAATGCTTCGCTGGTTATTTCAAGTACAGTCTTTGATCATCAAATTATAAATTATTTTTCTTCTAAATTGCATATCTGTTATTGATTATAATCTCAGCCTCCGTCCAAGCCTGGCAAAAGAAACAAAGTACTGTACCTAACATAAAGCAGAGACGTTTCTCTACTGCCGGGTGTAACTGGTTGTCTGAGACCTGGGGTACATAGCAAACATAACATATACCCAGGAACAAAATAATGGTTACGACTGGGGACCTTTTGCAATAGCAAATATGGTAGAATTTTGTTTTTTAACGAAATTAATTCAAGCAAAAAACTAACTTCATTGAAAACCAAATGCGAGAATATTTGATTTGGTGTTTAGAAAAGGGGCCACTTTAGACCGTTTCCACAATTTGTTGAAATAGCATCACAAATAAAAAAGGCAAATAACAACAATATAACTATCAATTGTAGCTGTTCCTGTGGGTTAACAGATTGGATGGATGAGATGATTGGTTGTGATTGGAGTACAGGTAGGTTTCATTGTAAAACATGGAAACATATAGGACATGCAAATATTGATGATTCGAAAGAAGATTGGTTATGTTCCGAACATCGTAGGTTTTGAAAATAAATATTCTGTGCGGTAAATTGAAAGTATTCAAAATATAAAAAAAAACATCCTCGTCGCCGAGCCTGGTAACATTCTATAAGAATGGCTAAAAGTTCTACAGGTAATCCGTTTTTCATTTCGAGTTACTTCCCTTGTTTCTAAGATTATCTTGCTTAGAGTGGTCGCCTGACAAAAATCGGTTCTGTAATTAACGAGTAATGGGTAAAAAAGGACAGAAATTTACGAGAAAGTTTGACTTTTTTTGTCATTTTTCAAACGACTTTGATTCATTCCGGCCACCACTTTTGCGATTAATATGAAAGATGTGTTTAAACAGTTGGTATCATATTAACAAATGCAAAATTCGCTTGACCAGAGTGGTATCCGAACAAAAATCGGTTCAGTATTTTTCGAGATATGAGTATTTATTGGAACGAAAACAGTTGAAAATATTGCCATTTTTATTTCCTTGTGGTTCATTCCAGCCACCACTTTTGCTTCCAATATTAAACAATGGTAAGAATAACTTATATCATTGTAACGGGTAAAATAACATCTTTCCGAAACTGGTCTCCGAATAACAATCCATGACGTATTGAGGGAGATCAGGCCTAATATATACAAAAAATTCAACAAAAAACTCTTCACGTCTGAGTGCATTCCGGGTTTAGTCCTCATCCTTTCATTGGCGCTTGGGCAGACGCCATGGGGAAAATGTCGAGAAACTGTACGTGGCCTCCTGACCATGATCATTTGTATACGATATTCTCGTACGTTTGACAAATAACAAGAAAGACTGGATCAGGAACGAAATATATAACTGGTTTTTTTTATCATATGTGGGATCGTTTTGAGCAAACTGATAAAAATGTATCAAGCAAAACTGCACACGTATGCGTGTTTCTTAATGATTAATAACTGGTATTTTCCAAACGAACTTCCAGTAATTTTTTCCCGTAGTAGGAATATGTACAGTTTGATAAAATGGCGGAACGGAAATATATAACGCGCGGAAGCAATTATTATGACGTCAAATTACTTCTTAACGACGCATAACAATTAGTTTCTTCGAACTACTGGTATATGTCTGTATTTTATAATTCCTAGTTCACAATTATTTTAACTTCCACCACTCATAAGCTCCTCATGAATGGTTTTCGGACGATTTTATTATGGCAAGGAAAGTATTTGTTTACACTTGTTTCCGGAGCAGAAACGAGAGCTTCAAAATCAAGACACCCTCGATATCCAGGGGTAACGCTCACTTAGACTCTCAGTGACCGTAACCCCGCGATATCCAGGGGTAACGCTCATTTAGGCTCTCAGTGACCGTAACCCCGCGATATCAAGGGGTAACGCTCACTTAGACTCTCAGTGACCGTACCCCCGCGATACCCAGGGGTAACGCTCACTTAGGCTCTCAGTGAACGTAACCCCGCGATATCCAGGGGTAACGCTCACTTAGGCTCTCAGTGAACGTAACCCCGCGATATCCAGGGGTAACGCTCCCTTAGGCTCTCAGTGACCGTAACCCCGCGATAGCCAGGGGTAACGCTCACTTAGGCTCTCAGTGAACGTAACCCCGCGATATCCAGGGGTAACGCTCACTTAGGTTCTCAGTGACCGTAACCCCGCGATATCCAGGGGGAATGCTCACTTAGGCTCTCAGTGACCGTAACCCCGCGACATCCAGGGGTAACGCTCACTTAGGCTCTCAGTGAACGTACCCCCGCGATATCCAGGGGTAACGCTCACTTAGCCTCTCAGTGACCGTAACCCCGCGATATCGAGGGGGAACGCTCACTTAGACTCTCAGTGACCGTAACCCCGCGATATCGAGGGGGAACGCTCACTTAGACTCTCAGTGACCGTAACCCCGCGATATCGAGGGGTAACGCTCACTTAGACTCTCAGTGACCGTATCCCCGCGATATCCAGGGGTAACGCTCACTTAGCCTCTCAGTGACCGTAACCCCGCGATATCGAGGGGGAACGCTCACTTAGGCTCTCAGTGACCGTAGCCCCGCGATATCCAGGGGTAACGCTCACTTAGGTTCTCAGTGACCGTAACCCCGCGATATCCGGGGGTAACGCTCACTTAGGCTCTCAGTGACCGTACCCCCGCGATATCCAGGGGTAACGCTCACTTAGCCTCTCAGTGACCGTAACCCCGCGATATCCAGGGGGAATGCTCACTTAGGCTCTCAGTGACCGTAACCCCGCGACATCCAGGGGTAACGCTCACTTAGGCTCTCAGTGGCCGTAACCCCGCGATATCCAGGGGTAACGCTCACTTAGGTTCTCAGTGACCGTAACCCCGCGATATCCAGGGGTAAAGCTCACTTAGGCTCTCAGTGACCGTAGCCCCGCGATATCCAGGGGTAACGCTCGCTCACTTAGGTTCTCAGTGACCGTAACCCCGCGATATCCAGGGGTGACGCTCACTTAGGCTCTCAGTGACCGTAACCCCGCGATATCGAGGATGAAATAAAGCATACTCTTATTAATTATGTTTATTTAGCCTTTTCCCATACACTTACCCTTTTTCTGCAATATACTGACGAGATCTCGTTTTGTTCAGTAAAGCTCCATTTTGTATGCAATAAAGGTAAAATTAACATTCATGATGATTAACTTATTGACTGGGGCGTCACGATCGAGTCGAGGGTTCTATATACAATTATATCTGTTTGAGGTGTGAATGTTTTAATGTAATAATTAGTATGACGTCATCAATATGTCAGTACATCACTACCTGCCAATACTCATTAATGTATCAAAGTACCTGTCTATATATGTATAATGGTACACATATCATTACTGGCTTACAGGAATAAATATTACCTACCTTACTACCATAATGATACATGCATCTTTACCTGCCTAAAGTTATGTATATATGGACGTAAATGTATTATACAATTAATGTAGTGACTTAATTGATGTTGTGACCCATGTACTAAGTCCCTAAGATAGCGGCCAGACCCCAGGGTCGTTCTTATACAATGGCTGTATATATTTGTCTATTTATGCCGAGGAATTGTATATACATAAATGTACAATATGTCTAAGCGGTGGGGATCTCAACAGTTTCGACGTTATGACGAAGTAACAAGTCCCTATGGGTATGACCAGATCCCAGTGTCAGTTCTGATATTATTATAGATCTGTCGCTTTGTGCCTAGCAATTGTATATATATGGTTATAGGTTGGGAATCCTAATAATTTCCAAGTTAAAACACCTTTTGGCCAAGTCCGCCAACCACCCGGGCGAGGGGTCAGCACTCCAACTGGTAAAAAATGAAGTCCCACCATCTGATAATGCATCCAACCAAATATGATTGATATCTATCCCTTAATTCCATAGAAAACAACACTTGAAGCAATATGGCCCAACTGTCTTTTTTTAGCCCATGTCCCTCAGCCCCGAGGGGTCAGCCCTTCCATTTTTACAAATATTAATCCCCAGCACACGAGAATGCTTCCTAGCAAACAATGTTGATATTCATTTCTTAGTTCAAGAAAAGAGGTAACAAAACAATATGTCCAAAATATCCCTTTTTGGCCCCATACCTCAGTCCCCTTGTGGTCAGCCCCTTTATTTGTACAATTTTGAGTCACACCATGTAAGAATGCTTCCAACTGAGTATGGTTGATATCCATCTCTTGGTTTCAAAGAAGAAGTCGTTTCTATATAGCAATATGGCCACATTACCCCCTTTTGGTCCCGCCCCTCAATCTCCCCAGGGTTTCAGACCCTCCAGTTGTACCAATTTGAATCTCGACTTCCTAAGAATGCTTCCAGCCAAATATGATTAATATTTATTGCTTAGTTTCAGAGAAGAAGTTGCTTAAATCAATAAGGCAAAATCGAACATTTTGACCCCGTCCCTCAGCCCCTCGAAGGGTCTGGCCCTCCATTTGTATACTTATGAATCCCCACCACCTAGGGTTGCTTTCACCAGTCAAACGTGATTGAATTTCAATCAGCGCTTATAAAAAAGAAGTCGGCAGAAGTAATTGTTGACGGACTGACGACAGACTGCAGACGACAGACGACGGTATGGCATCAACTTCCATTGGTCCAATAAAGTGAAATTTAAACAAAATATATATTTTTGGCTTTATATCTGTACAATAATGTTTCATTTTTCAGGAACCACACTTCCAAATATCACCATATCAAAAATTTTTTTTTTTTTTTTTTTTCGGGTTTCATTGCACCACGTTAGATTAGATTAGATTCTGCTTGCATCAATGTTTGACACCTGGGGAACCACCATGCCAAATATAAGTAAAATGTTATAGTACAAATATTGATGCATGGTAATGCGAACGGAAATAAACTCAGAACGTATAGGCGATACAAAAACGAACGAGAACTAATGTTAAATCAGACATTTCACGAATCAATCGCCGACACTGGCCCAATTTCTCGCCGGATGTCTTCCGCTATCTGTGGAGACGGAAGATGCGCCAGGCAGCTCATTCAACTTCCAGATAGACTTTGTACCAACTGTGACATGAAGAACGTCGATGACGAAAACACTTTTTAACTGACTAGAAATTTTACGATGATTTAAGTTAAAATTTGTTAAGTCAAGCCGGTGAGGTGATAGATGGGATTTTAATGCAAGACAGTGACACACAGTGCTTTAATATACAACAAACAAGATGTACAGAAGACACACACAGATGTTATCAGCCCAATACCACTTCAGCTACAACAGAACATTGCATCACAAGGTGACTCTCAGACAGATAGTAGTTCAGTGGATTACAGCACATTGAGGAACAAGGAGAAACAACTCCGAAGTGGGAAGAGCAACTGAAGCTGGAAAATGTGAAGCATGACAACCTGCTAAAGGCTGGAGGAAAGCAGGAACGCCACAGGATGGATCATTTCATGACGCCAGGATATCCACCGAGAAAGCACTACGAGGCGGGAAGCAAGGTCAGCTAACATCTTGGAGGCGCATCAGATTGACCGCATCCCCTTCTACAAGCTGGTTAACAGGAAGCGTTCGGCTACCTGCCACCTCTCACTGAGTTCACTGTAGTGGACGACGTATACCAGTCTCGGGAGGATATCCTGATTACTGTTGTGTGTGACTAACCTACCCCAGACTTAACTACGGTTATACCCAACCACCCTCTCTGTAACCTTTTAACCTGTATCCCATTTTATTGATTTTATCTTTAGAGCAGTTACATGTTTTCGTTTAATGATAATTTGTTTTTTTAACACGATAGAGTGATAAGGAAATGATATATATATATATATTAAATATTGAGAGAAGAAGGGATTTTTAAATGATACATGGAAATTATAATGATAGAGGGACTTTGAATGATAGAGTGACTACTTTCTTAGCACGTACTTGTTTACCACATTGTAGTCGAGGGGTGCTCCTGTTAAAGGAGGGAATTTCGACAGAAACAGAACAGAACAGAAAATATGTCGACCTTACGATTCGGAGACCTACGTCTGTTTGTTATCAACGTGAAAGTCTACCAAACGGTGGGTAACTGAATTCTTTACTGCTCCAGGAATCATCTGAAATTATATTTGATGCCGTTACCCCCGTATAAACTATGATATTAGGCAATGGCCGACTTAATCAAAGCTGGTTCCGCACTTTCTCCTGTAGAACGTTCTTGAGGAAAGAATGCTTCTTTCCCCGGAAAATCAATGATTGGAACACACTTCCACCTGAAATTTCATCAGCATACACCCTATCCTCCTTCAAATCAGCAATCTCCTCCTTCAAGTGTTAATTCTGCTTCTTTCCTTTTTCTTTTTATACCACAACCATGTATGGCATTGTATTTATTCAACCAGTTGAGGTAGGCCATCAGCTGGTAGAAGTAGAAATACTAAGACTCGCTCACTCTCGTTCATCGTTCACGGTCACCAACAAGATTATTTACATTGTATATAGACTCATGTTTGAACTTTACAATTTGTATCATCTTATTTTTGTGAAGCTGACTCTGACAACACATAAAAACGGTAATTTAACAACTCTAGCTCTTGATGCCCACGACCACCCCGGCACACTACAGAGCACGCCCATATAAATCCCCAACCTAACCCGATATCCATGTCGGGACCCAATCGGATAGACATCTTTCTCTAGTCCTGAAATGGCCAATTATATCAAGGTCACAGGGGTCAAATATGTTTAAAACCTTTAAACAACTTATTCTGAATAACCAAGAAGCCTAGGATGATGATATTTGGTCAGTAACATGCTGGGATAATGGGCTACCAAGTTTGTTCAAACGAATGACCTTGACAAATATTCAAGGTCCCAGGGGGTCAAATATGTTTAAAACCTTTAAACAACTTCTTCTCAAAAACCGAAAGTACTAAGATGATGATATTTAAGTAGTAGCATGCTAGAATAAAGGGCTACCAAGTTTGTTAAATTGAATAACCTTGACTCATATTCAAGGTCACAGGGGTCAAATATGGTTAAAACATTTAAACAACTTCTTCTGAGACTAAGAGGCCTAGGATTATGATATTTGGCCAGTTACATGTTTGGATGAAGGGCTACCGAGTTTGTTCAAATGAATGACCTTCATCCATTTTCAAGGTCAAATGGATCAATTGTCTTAGAAAATCTTTAAACAACTTCTTCTCAATAACTAAGAGGCCTAGGATAATGATATTTGGCCAGTAATTTGCTAGGATGCAGGCCGAACAAGTTTGTTCAAATGAATGGTCTTTACTAATATTCAAGGTCATAGGGGTCAAATATGTTAAAAACCTTTAAACAGCTTCTCAATAACCGAAAACCCTAGGATGCTGCGATGAATGGCTACCAAGTTTGTTCAAATAAAGTTTATTACCCAAGGGTCATCTGTTGACTCTTTGAAAACTGGTAGATTTTATAGATAGGTAAAACACTTTGGGTACATTTTGTCCAATTTCTAACATGAAATATTATTAGCTTTCTGGTATTGTAAACTAAAACGACAGTTAAAGTCTATTTGAAAATATTCATAAATTTGTGTTTATAATATTTGCGTATATGCTGTCGACCGATTTTAGCTCATATGGCCCGTATTGGCAGAGGGGTGAGGCCCAATAGGGGAAATAGAGGAAAACATTGAATTTTGTACAAATTAAAGGGTATAAATCAATTTGTTCTAGAGCATCTTTGGACAAAGGGGACTTAAGTTTGCATAAACAGAGGGTGTTGATGTTTTTTTTGGATACTTTTGACAAACAATTGGCAATATGAAATTCTACAAACCTTCTTTCATTAGTGCCCTATATTAATCACAGTGTCTGTCTGTCTGTCTGTCTGTCTGTCTGTCAGCACTTTTGTTTCCGGAGATTATCTCGGGACTCCAAAAGGCCGAAATTTCTAAAACTTCACAAAGTGATACAGTGTGATACATATAGATGTGCAAAGGACTAGGAGTTTCACAATTTTATCTGGTCAAGGTCGAGGTCGCTGTTACTAAAAAAGAAAAGTGGGGCTATACTGTCAAAAACACATTACATGACCCTCAAAAAGCCAAATTTTGGTAAACATTTTGTTATGACATAATGAAGCAAAGTTGGTCAATACCAACAAGAAGTCAGCTTACCAAAGGTCAAGGTAATCTGGTCAAAGGTTAATCATTAGGCCAAATTATGTTTATCTCAACAAAGTTCGTCAGAATTAATTCGGGATCTGCGTATACAATTAGTAATGATGTACATCTGTCTTTCTGTCCTCTGTCCGTCTGTTGTGTGTTAACACTTGGAGATTATCTCAGGAATCAGAAGTTCAAACTGAAATTTCACATGGTTATACATTGTGATGCAGATATGCTATACTGTTTTTTAAAATCCTAATGTCAATGCAAGACTAATACTAAAATAGAAAAGGCTATGGCCGTGTTTACACAATGGACACCAGCTAATTTTTCAGATAAAATACCAAAAAAACATGAATTTCTCTTTAGTGTTTTACTTTACCTAATAATGCAATTACTTTTAAGGTTTCAAAGCTTTGAAATCACAAGTTGCATAAATAAATTTGAATATAAATTCTGTTCTATAAACACAATTTTGTTCATACGTTTAATTTTGTGGCATTGTGGCAAATGATACAGATTACCTATGTGATCTATTCCCCAAAGACCAAGGTGGACAATGTAACTTTAGCTTGGTTCTTAAATGGAGAATATATAGTCAGTCATAAAGCGGGGCACTTGCTGACCTCAATGTTCTTTTGGTTGGAAGCATCCTCATGTGGTGATGATAAAAATGTGCAAATGTAAGAGGCTACACTTCTGTGTGTGTGGATAATAATAATTCGAGGTTCTTATAAACCGCTTTATGACAACCTAGTTCGTAGGTCGTCTCAAAACGGTTCACAAATTATTATCCGTAGTTATAGGGCCTTTGCATCCAGCAAATATCTTTCTCAGTCCCCCTTGGGGGCATACAGTCGGTGATGCTATTTCGGCGCTCTCAACGCTAGCATTCAGCAATACTAGCACTGCCCAACCACGTACTCATTTACAGCTGAGTAGAGTGAAACAAGCGGAGTAAAGTATCTTGTTCAACGATACAATACAGTGTGGTGCCGTTACTCGAACCGGTAACCCTTCGACCACGAGCCCGGCGTCCTATCACTAGAGTACCGTGTCTTATACTGTCATTGTTTACGTAACGCTTTTCATAGATATTCATATGACGTTTCCTCATGGTGTCCAAGCTGTCCAGTGTGCTATTTACTTGTTTATTATCTCTTTGGCCTTCAATGAGGTAATGAAACGGAGACGTGTATGTAAAGCTACAATGTATAACCAAATGGCCCTTGAATACTATAAGATAAATGATAATAGACGTACGAGATATGTGTAATGTGCACGAATTTTATTATTGGACGTTATACAATTGAAACTAAATATGTATGACTTTGACCTCAACAAGACTTGTTTGTTTGTTTGTATGTGTTTTACGTCCTTTTGACAGCTATGGTCATTTAAGGACGTGCCAGGTTTTGGTGGTGGAGAAATGCCGGAGGCTGCACCACGTAGGTCTCGAACCCGCAACCCAGTGGTGGAGGCTAGTGGTAGCAGAATGTCAGACGCCTTTACCACTTGGCCAACGCGACTCCTTGCATATAGGTTTCTCCGTGTTGACTAACAACAATCCCCTGACTTATGTCTTAACCAGTGCTAACTTTGAATGCTACAGAACACAGATGGTTAGCAGCTATTTCTGCATACGATTGCGATATCAAATACCGTCCGGGAAAGTCCAATATTGATGCTGACACCTTGTCAAAACTGCCAACGAAGGAACCCCTGAAGCGTTCATCGATAGCGAAAGTGTAGAAGCTGTTTGCCAGATGCATCAAGCCCAACCCTATATAGAGAGTATATGCCTAGCAATGACAACTCCGCATGAGTTGGATCCTTTTACTACAGACCAGGAAAAGGACCATTTTATTCATTATGAGATTAAAGAAGCACAACGGAAAGATCCTGTGATTGGACCCTATATTGAACATGTCATCAGAGGTGTAAAGCCTAAGAGAAGTAAGATGTCTTGATCATCATGGAATCCTCACCTTTATCGACCTTTTGACTGTCTCATGGTCTTTAGGGGAGTATTATATAGGGAAGGAGCTGTATATCGGGAGCATAGACAACAACTTGTTATTCCTCAACACCTTGCCAATTACTTACTACATAGTCTGCATAACAAGATGGGGCATCTAGGTGTCAACAAGACAATTTCCTTTTTTTTTGGGGGCAGGTTTTACTGACAGCTGATGTGGAAAAGTGGATTGCTGAGTGTTCAAGATGTCTGAGGCGGAAATCTGCTACCAATGAGAGAGCACCCATGGTGTCCATATCCACGTCCCAACCGCTTTGTTGTTAAGCATGGATTTTCTACCCTGGAACCATCGAAGGGCAACTTTCAGCAGGTATTCGTACATTTGTAATTACGGACCACTTCATGCGATATGCTGCAGCCGTCCCTACTATATATGAGACTGCAAGGACAACTGCAGAATCTTTTGTCACCAACTTTGTCATCCTTTACG
This sequence comes from Mizuhopecten yessoensis, assembly GCF_002113885.1. NCBI lineage: Eukaryota > Metazoa > Mollusca > Bivalvia > Pectinida > Pectinidae > Mizuhopecten > Mizuhopecten yessoensis. The sequence goes on from NW_018404434.1 coordinate 38,623, forward strand.
GTATGCCAAAACAGATACATTCTGACCAAGGCCTCAATTTTCAAAGTAAGCTGATGAAGGAGCTCTGTCAGTTAACATGAATTGTGCGTTTTAGAAAAACTCCATATTACCCCCAGGGTAATGGTCAGTGTGAACGGGTCAACCGGACACTGTTGATCATGTTGGGAATTATCGAACATTCACAGAAGGCTGATTGGAAGGATCACGTGTCATCACCCGTGCATGCAAACAATGCCCAGGAATGTTAGTACGGGATTTTCACAGTTCGTCCTGATGTATGGACGTGAAGCAAGGTTGCACCCATAGACCTTGCATTTAACATTTAGTGAGCAGATTCCAAGGCCAGTTCGTGTTCTGCTTATGTTGATGGTTTACACAAGCGTCTCAAAGAATCTAATACTATAGCTACTGCTAAGGCATCACAATCAGAGGAGAAACAGAAGGAACGATATGACTAGCGCATTCGTGGAGCTTTTATTTCCACTGGAGATAGAGGATTAGTGAAAATGGTTGCCTTTGACGGAAAGCATAAGCTAGCTGATCAATGGGAAAATGATATTTACACTGTAATAGACTAACCAGATATCTCTATGGCGATCTATGTTGTACAGAAGGAGAATGGCCAAGGAAGAAAGCGTACCCTCCACCGTAACCTCCTTCTGCATATTGGACATCTGAATCCATCGTTAGATCCAACTCCATCAGCATATGTGACAAAACCCATCCCAAAGCCAATACCAACACCCAAACCCCCACATATAGGGAAAGCATCATCACTGACGACACCATGGGGAATAATGCCACCACTGAATTTGATAGGACTAATACCATCTTGAGGGACACTATAACTTGGAAGGGCAGCACCACCAACAATGACACTTCATGCACTTGCTCTACCACTTACACCAACATAACCACCAATTCTACAATAGGGTGTCGGGTCACAATATTTGGCTAAGAGCTAGCTGGAATGAAGCCTGTTAAAGTACGGGATGGTGAAAATTGTAAAATCGCCTAAAGAAGTCCTTATGAAGTACTAAAAGATCTAGAATCGTTAACTGATATTTGGCCGATAGGTTGTTGGTATGGAATGCTACAAGTGTACACAGTTTGCAGAACATCATGACAAGCAGCCTATTTTACTGTAGTATTGGAGTGCTTTTTGGAGAAATGTTTCATAATTTCCGACAGTTGATTTTACTGACTCGGCACAAGGTGGCTAAGTGAGTTGTTTTCAGCGATTTAGAGCCGGGACGCCTGTCATTTTCACTCCATGTATGACAAAGGAAACATATGTTTTCAAAAGCTTGCAATATAAGTATGCGTTAAAAACAAACTAAGCATTTAGTGTAAATATGTATTTTGTTTACTTTAAAGGAATGAAAGTGAGGGATAAAGGACTTTTTTTCTTAAAAGAAACGACAACTCATATTTTGAGCCCCATTAACACGTACAGAAAATTATAAATAGTTTTCTTAGATATTCCGTGTATTTTGTGATATGGCCATATAGCTACAATGTAGTAGTATGTAGAATTTTAGCCAGATCGGCGAGGGGCCCAAACCGTCATTATAGGCACTTCCCCTTTGTCACGAGTTTCTTAAATATGGACGCATTCAATAATAAAATGTCTAACAGTGAATGGTCGATCGCATGACTGATGATAAACCTGACATTTCTGAGCGTGAGGTACGGCAACTGCAAAAGGCCGAGTTTCTGGTTACCTGCTCTACAGGTTGTGCATTGTACATTCTCTGATTACAGGCATGCATATGCATTAATAATAATGTATATGTTTGACGAATATAACACCAGAAAATTCACTGTGTACTCCAATTAAAGGTTCAGGAAAGATAGATTGATCTTGAGATTATTAGGATTTTGATGATTGCAAGTTAACAGATGTTTACAGCTAAATCAACACATATGCGAGGTTAGTACCTTTGTGTGCAAGACCAATTCCAGTACTAAAATTAGCCATAGAAATTGAAACCTAAATAGCAACAGTTATATTTACTGTTTATAAGTGCTGTTTCAGATTAAAGATAGACATAGAGGTGGGAGTTTCCCCCTCCTCACAAGCGGGTCACTTTTCCTTTGTTAATACTAGGTTCACACTATCATTATCACTGAACGGGAGATCAGTCCGTGACAGATCGTGACACCTGAAATTGACAAATTGTGACCAGATTGCATCCGAGCGCAACAAATCGTATCAGAACGAATCGACTGAATTTTAAGAGAAATTCCCTGATCAGCTTCAAATGGCCAATCGTGGCGTTTGAAACGGATCCCACGACAGTGGGAACCTAACATAAGGAAGTAGGGGAAGTAGGAAAACGTGTTCCTATCAGGAAGTACTGTAAACATCGAGAAATATTGTGTAATCCTTGCAGGAAACTCCGGACAGTAATGTCACCATCGCCATATCACTGTATAAATACATTCCTCTACTGGATAACCGAACTACTTGATAGTGAAGCGGACGTGAACCTATCAATCAATCAATCAATCAATAGTACTAATAATACCCGGCCGGATGTCAAATCAATCCCATGCCTTGTAATAGAGCATGCCCGATGTTAATCACACCGGGGCGATTTTAGCATTAGTTGACAGCACAATCTATTTCTGTTGATTTCATATATGTAACATGAAGTTAAACTCTGCCTTAAATGTCGTTATATTATCAAGTTTACATAGCGAGGACAATCGAAATCTGAATTGACCGCCATGATGGCAACCTCGTCTCTCTTCCGATATAGGTCAGACGTCTAAATATGGATGTCATGACCAAATATGGTATTCGTAGTCAACATGGCAGTATCAGTTGTAATACATATAGAAACGAACGCAATATATGAAACGGTATAGGCCTATATGACAATGCCTGAATGGCCTAGTCGTCAGAAGCTACATTATCTTAGCTAATATCGGCTAGTGGTGAGTTCTCCTGTGGTAAGCCCATGTAAGATGATAAGCTAAAAAATAGCAACATCCGGGTATAGTTACTGTGCGTACTGTCAAGACAATGTCTATTGCGTAATTGTGTACATAAAACTGCACATAAACATCACATGAAAAATTACGAGTTCATTTATACACATTCCAAGAATCGTCATACTTATAAATTTCTACCAAACAGGAAGTACTAAGAATTGATGGTACGGTACAAATATTGAAGGACCTGTTGTTAACAGCTCATTCGGTCTCATACAAGGTACGTAACATTTAATCCATATCTACTGGCGATATGACAGGTACATTTATACTTTGAAGGGAAAATCAGATAATAACAGCCAACCAAATCGCAAATGGAGGAAATAGTCTGGTGATTGGATGGTGATAGTCGGGTGATTGGATGGCGGTAGTCGGGTGATTGGAGGATGGTAGTCGGGTGATTGGTGGGTGGTAGTCGGATGATTAGAGGGTAGTAGTCGGGTGATTGGAGGGCGATAGTCGGGTGATTGGAGAGTGGTAGTGGGGTGATGGGGGGGGGGGTGATTGGAGGGCGTAATTGGGTGATTGGAGAGCGATAGTCGGGTGATGAGAGGGTGTTAGTCGGGTGATAAACGGATGATTGAAAGGTGGTAGTCGAGTGATTGGTGGGTGGTAGTCGGGTGATTGAAGGGGAGCAGTGAGGTGATAAACGGATGATTGAAAGGTGGTAGTCGAGGGATTGGTGGGTGGTAGTCGGGTGATTGAAGGGTAGCAGTGAGGTGATTGGAGGATGACAGTCGGGTGATTGAATGGTGGTAGTGGGGTGATTGGAGGGTGGTAGTCGTGTGATTGGATGGTGATAGTTGGGTGATTGGAGGATGATTGAAAGGTGATAGTCGGGTGATTGGAGGGTGGTAGTCGGGTGATTGGAGGGTGGTAGTCGGGTGATTGGAGGGTGATCGGAGGGTGATTGGAGGGTGGTAGTCGGGGATTGTTCGGGAGTATCAGCAGAGCAATAGACTTACACAGCAATGTTTTATCTGTGTCACATCATAAACAGATGAACATGTATTATAATGTATTATGATTTATATCCTCACCCGTGTGTTTATTCACAATTAAATCGATCCACTGTCCAAGCTCGTGGATTGTAATCAAGAGGAAGGGGGGGGGGGGGGGGGGAGGGGAACTATTGATACAGTCCATTTATAATATTGTGAAGATTGGAGGGTGGTAGTCGGGTGATTGGAGGGTAATAGTTGGGTGATTATAGGGTGATAGTCCGATGATTGGAGGGTGGTACAGACGGTAGTCTTGTGATTGGATGGTGATAGTCGGGTGATTGGATGGTGGTAGTCGGGTGATTGGAGGATGGTGGTCGGGTGATTGTGGGTGGTAGTCGGATGATTAGAGGGTAGTAGTCGGGTGATTGGAGGGCGATAGTCGGGTGTTTGGAGAGTGGTAGTCGGGTGATAAACTGGTGATTGGAAGGTGGTCGTCGGGTGATTGGTGGGTGGTAATCGGGTGATTGGAGGGTAGTAGTGGGGTGATTGGAGGATGATAGTCGGGTGATTGGAGGGTGATAGTCGGGTGATTGGATGGTGGTAGTGGGATGATTGGAGGGTGATAGACGGGTGATTGGAGTGTAGTAGTCGGGTGATTGGAGGGCGATAGTTTGGTGATTGGAGAGCGATAGTCGGGTGATTGGAGGGTGGTAGTCGGGGGATAAAAGGGTGATTGGAAGGTTAGTCGAGTGATTGGTAGTCGGGTAATTGAAGGGTAGTAGTGAGGTGATTGGAGGATGATAGTCGGGTGATTGAATGGTGGTAGTGGGGTGATTGGAGGGTGGTAGTCGTGTGATTGGATGGTGATAGTTGGGTGATTGGAGGATGATTGAAAGGTGGTAGTCGGGTGATTGGAGGGTGGTAGTCGGGTGATTGGAGGGTGATAGTCGGGTGATTGGAGGGTGATAGTCGGGTGATTGGAGGGTGGTAGTCGGATGATTGGATGGTTGTAGTGGAGTGATTGGAGGGTGGTAGTCAGGTGATTGGAGGGTGATTGTATAGTGATTGGAGGGTGATTGAAGGATGATAGTCGGGTGATTGGATGGTGGTAGTGGGGTGATTGGAGGGTGGGAGTCGGGTGATTGGAAGGTGAAAGTTGGGTGATGGGAAGGGTGATAGTCGGATGATTGGAGGGTGATAGTCGGGTGATGGAAGGGTGATAGTCGGGTGACTTGATGGTGGTAGTCAGGTGATTGGATGGTGATAGTTGGGTGATTGGAGAGTGATAGTCGGATGATTGGAGGGTGATAGTCGGGTGATTGAAGGGTGATAGTCGGTTGATTGGAGGGTGTTTGGAGGTTGATTGGAGGGTGGTAGTCTGGTGATTGGATGGTGATAGTCGGGTGTTTGGATGGTGATATTCGGGTGATTGAAGGGTGATCTGCGGGTGATTGGAGGGTGATAGTCGTGTGATTGTCGGGTGATTTGAGGGTGGTAGTCGAATGATTGGAGGGTGGTAGTCGTGTGATTGGAGGGTGATAGTCGTGTGATTGGAGGGTGATAGTCGGGTGATTGGATGGTGGTAGTCGGGTGATTGGAGGGTGATAGTCGGGTGATTGACGGGTGATCGGAGGGTGATTGGACGGTGGTCGGAGGGTGATAGTTGGTTGATTGGAGGGTGATAGTCGTGTGATTGGAGGGTGATAGTCGTGTGATTTGAGGGTGGTAGTCGGATGATTGTTCGGGAAGTATCAGCAGAATAATGTTTTATCTGTAACACATCATATACAGATGTGAATGTATTATAATTGATTGTGATTTATATCCTCACTCGTGTGTTTATTCACAATTAAATCGATCCACTTTCCAAGCTCGTAGATTGCAATCAAGAGGAAGGGGGGGGGGACTTTTGATACAGTCCACTTATAATAAGTCATCACTTGTTTCAAATCATCTGTATGTCTCGCACAGTTTATGATAGATGTATTACTACCTTTCAGACGTGAGGATATATCTAAATATTTACATTTGCATGGCATTGTCACTATATAGCCTCTTTGAAAGCTGTGTCATTGATGGGACTTTAATTACCATGCATCACGAGACACAATTCTTAGCGTATTAATACAACACTGACCGGAACTACAATATCCAATATAAATAAACATGACGGCTGCTGAAATATCGCTGGGCATTGTGAGATTTGACTGACAATGTCATTGTAAATTTATGTGCAAAAGAAAAATTAAAAAATACTTTTATTACAACAAAAACAAGAGTCTGCAATATCGTACAAAATGCACATCGGTTGAAATCACCAATGTCGGCAATGGAAACATTTTTACGCTCATGCAATTTATCAGAAATATCGTCTATTACTGTACACTGCACTGATCAACAGGGGTTCGTTACAAATGTCTGAAATACACATATTCTATCGACCTACTGACACATATGTTACAGACTAACTGATATGAGTCACAGCACACATAAACATTTCAGACATGTGTAACGAACCCCTGCGCTCCGTCGCAAGATCAGAAGATCACTCACTTCAAACGATATCAGTTTCACGCGTCTCGCAGCCACGGTTTCCTCATTTTCTGACGACATATCAAATTACGTGGCTGTTATAGAATCTACCGACTGTAGTCAGATTCCCATACAATCAACAAATAAATTCACGTCTGGATTCTTCACAAAATGAGCAAAGAGAAAATTTCGAGTTAACTTCCATAAATAACTCCCTCGTGGAGGACAAGTTCGGATTTACGGTTTTCACTGTATTTATCAAGGCGCGAAATTTGTTTCGGGGAAAATCGAAACAATTTCAAATCTAACTTTCAGCTCAGAGTTCTATTGATAAACTTAAATCACCATATAACCATATCATACGCAATTGTATTGATACTGAATTGTGAAATAAAATTGAAGTCTTTGTTAAAATTTCAAAGTACTACTTTGTTTGCCAATCAGCACGCGACAACACGCTGTTTCAACTATTGAACGAATTTGTGTTGCTGTCGATAAGGCGGGAATTTTAAGTTTTAAATATAAATTGTCAGTTAAAAAAGAACATAAGAGGCAGCGAAAACGTAAATAAAAGTATTGAACTGTTTTTGTATGGTATTTATGATCTATTTGAATGACCCAGCTTTGCAAGCAAACAAATCATAATGCACTAGCGCGCATTATGTTGTTTGCTTGCAAAGCTGTGTCATTCAAATAGATCATAAATACCATACAAAAAACAGTGCAATGCTTAAGTGAATACAACGATCTTGAATAAAACCGGAAATAGATTATTTTGATATGCCTCAACATCGGAAAATGAGCAGGACGTTCGAAAGTATATGTACACCATATCTCATCACTTAATATTTAGAAACAAAAAGTCTCAAGAATTAGGTTGTATTTCCTTACCGGAAGTATTTTTTGATCCGTAGGTCCCTATACCGGTATGTATACTAAATTTCTGTTATTAGTCCCCTAACGGTGAAACTGGGGGACTTTAGGTTCTGTCTTCGTCCGTCCGTCCGTGCGTCCGTCCGGCCGTCCGTCGCCAAAATCTGCAGGTTAAGGTTTGGGTTAAAGTTTTGTAATGGCTTACCATTCGCTTAATCATGATGTTAGGATGCTGATTCTTAACATAGAGGTTCTTTAGGGGTCTAGCATTAATACTGGGGATTGAAAATGGAAAATAAATTTAATTTTTTGGGGAGTTTTTGACATGTTTTAGACTTAACTATCCTGGCCAAAATCTTCAGGTTAAAGTTTAGGTTAAAGTTTTGTAATGGCTTACCATTCGCTTAATCATGATGTTAGGATGCTGATTCTTAACATAGAGGTTCTTTAGGGGTCTAGCATTAATACTGGGGATTGAAAATGGAAAATAAATTTAATTTTTTGGGGAGTTNATTTTTGACATGATTTGGACTTAACTATCTTGGCCAAAATCTGAAGGTTAAAGTTTGGGAGGCCGGTAGGGGACATGTATTGACTCATCAATACCCACAAAATGCTTGTTTATATCAAGTACATGTAACGAATATGGGCCGGCGGTGTACGTCTTCAATTTTGTACGGTTACCATGCTGAATAAAAAAGGCATGTACTGTGAAATTAGATGTTTTCGTTGGGCATAAATTTCGTGGTTTCGCGACAAAACACTATTTCGTTGGTATTATGGATCCCTGGATTACGAGTACTCACTCAAACGGAGAATCGCTTCATAGCAAACTTATACTTACTTGGTGGAGATGTGAATTCGTGGATATAACAACATAATGCGCGCTAGTGCATTATGATTTGTTTGCTTGCAAAGCTGTGTCATTCAAATAGATCATAAATACCATACAAAAAACAGTGCAATGCTTAAGTGAATACAACGATCTTGAATAAAACCGGAAATAGATTATTTTGATATGCCTCAACATCGGAAAATGAGCAGGACGTTCGAAAGTATATGTACACCATATCTCATCACTTAATATTTAGAAACAAAAAGTCTCAAGAATTAGGTTGTATTTCCTTACCGGAAGTATTTTTTGATCCGTAGGTCCCTATACCGGTATGTATACTAAATTTCTGTTATTAGTCCCCTACCGGTGAAACCGGGGGACTTTAGGTTCTGTCTTCGTCCGTCCGTGCGTCCGTCCGGCCGTCCGTCGCCAAAATCTGCAGGTTAAGGTTTGGGTTAAAGTTTTGTAATGGCTTACCATTCGCTTAATCATGATGTTAGGATGCTGATTCTTAACATAGAGGTTCTTTAGGGGTCTAGCATTAATGCTGTGGATTGAAAATGGAAACTAATTTTAATTTTATGGGGAATTTTTGACATGTTTTGGACTTAACTATCCTGGCTAAAATCTTCAGTTTAAAGTTTGGGTTAAAGTTTTGTAATGGCTTACCATTCGCTTAATACTGATGATAGTATGCTGATTCTTAGCATAGAGGTTCTTGAGGGGTCTAGCATTAATGTTGTTTAATGAAAGTGAATAAATAATTCTTGTTTTTTTTTAAATTTTTGACATGATTTGGACTTGACTATCTTGGCCAAAATCTGAAGGTTAAAGTTTGGGAGGCCGGTAGGGGACATGTATTGACTCATCAATACCCACAAAATGCCTGTTTATATCAAGTACATGTAACGAATATGGGCCGGCGGTGTACGTCTTCAATTTTGTACGGTTACCATGCTGAATAAAAAAGGCATGTACTGTGAAATTAGATGTTTTCGTTGGGCATAAATTTCGTGGTTTCGCGACAAAACACTATTTCGTTGGTATTATGGATCCCTGGATTACGAGTACTCACTCAAACGGAGAATCGCTTCATAGCAAACTTATACTTACTTGGTGGAGATGTGAATTCGTGGATATAACAACATAATGCGCGCTAGTGCATTATGATTTGTTTGCTTGCAAAGCTGTGTCATTCAAATAGATCATAAATACCATACAAAAAACAGTGCAATGCTTAAGTGAATACAACGATCTTGAATAAAACCGGAAATAGATTATTTTGATATGCCTCAACATCGGAAAATGAGCAGGACGTTCGAAAGTATATGTACACCATATCTCATCACTTAATATTTAGAAACAAAAAGTCTCAAGAATTAGGTTGTATTTCCTTACCGGAAGTATTTTTTGATCCGTAGGTCCCTATACCGGTATGTATACTAAATTTCTGTTATTAGTCCCCTACCGGTGAAACCGGGGGACTTTAGGTTCTGTCTTCGTCCGTCCGTGCGTCCGTCCGGCCGTCCGTCGCCAAAATCTGCAGGTTAAGGTTTGGGTTAAAGTTTTGTAATGGCTTACCATTCGCTTAATCATGATGTTAGGATGCTGATTCTTAACATAGAGGTTCTTTAGGGGTCTAGCATTAATGCTGTGGATTGAAAATGGAAACTAATTTTAATTTTATGGGGAATTTTTGACATGTTTTGGACTTAACTATCCTGGCTAAAATCTTCAGTTTAAAGTTTGGGTTAAAGTTTTGTAATGGCTTACCATTCGCTTAATACTGATGATAGTATGCTGATTCTTAGCATAGAGGTTCTTGAGGGGTCTAGCATTAATGTTGTTTAATGAAAGTGAATAAATAATTCTTGTTTTTTTTTAAATTTTTGACATGATTTGGACTTAACTATCTTGGCCAAAATCTGAAGGTTAAAGTTTGGGAGGCCGGTAGGGGACATGTATTGACTCATCAATACCCACAAAATGCCTGTTTATATCAAGTACATGTAACGAATATGGGCCGGCGGTGTATGTCTTCAATTTTGTACGGTTACCATGCTGAATAAAAAAGGCATGTACTGTGAAATTAGATGTTTTCGTTGGGCATAAATTTCGTGGTTTCGCGACAAAACACTATTTCGTTGGTATTATGGATCCCTGGATTACGAGTACTCACTCAAACGGAGAATCGCTTCATAGCAAACTTGTACTTACTTGGTGGAGATGTGAATTCGTGGATGAAGTGTATACCAACGAAATCAACGGAATTAAACCCCCCCCCCCCAAAAAAATTAATAATTTCACAGTAGTCATCTTTGTCCTTGAAGGTGGTAGTAGTTAATCCCTGCTTAACGTTTGGTATTTAGGGGAATGGCAACAACTGGTTCACTCGAGCTCGTTGTCAGTGTATACCATTTTTATGAGGTCAAGTGCTTGCTCCCATGTCATGGCACGTCGCGTGTAATGCATTTCCTGTCTCCAGCACACATACACACATGCACGCAAACACAATTACACATGTGGGCACGTCCTTAAATGACCTGAGCTGTTAATTCCGTCTTTGCGTATTGCAGAGTTATCTTCTCTTGGGAGCAGGTATTGATTGTTACGTCACTTGTTTGTGAGAGTAACGTAATCAATTTTTGAGAAAACGACGTAATTTTCTCACACAAACCAATGACGTAACAATCAATACCTGCTCCAAAGAGAAGATAACTCTGCAATACGCAAAGACGGAATAGGACATTAAACCAAATATCTATACAACAAACACTTAAGGATGCAAAAGACAAAATAGACAGTATGCTATTACATGACTGGTATTCTAGGATATACCGTGCTGCTCCTCACACAAAGTTTAAAAGTACATTTTAATTCTAATAATAGTCACTTTATAATAACAATAATAATAATAATTCAAGGTTCTTATATACCGCTTTATCACAACTTAGTTCGTAGGTCGTCTCAAAGCGGTTCACAAACTATTATCCGTGATTATAATTTTGGCTTTACCGGAATAAGCTTATTGATATGTAAACTTAGTTTGGCAGCCACTCCAGTTTATATAGTGTATACTCATGGTATGTCACCGGAAATGTGTACTATATAACGTTACTGTCGGTACACGTGTGTTTATATGTACACACGTTAATACCTAGTGAAAATATAATTGAGTACGTAACGTTATTATTCAGTAAAGTGTTTACTTTAGATAATGATAGTTTCTATAAATGTTACAGTAGACGTCGTATACTTAATAAGTTGTATACAATCCTAAATCGTACTATACATGTCGTACAGATATACATGTAGTACTACATCTATATAAGAGACGGGCCACACTTTGTTTTCGATTTAGTAAATGTTATGTAAGAACCCCCGAACAACAGGTATCCATTCGAAATCTCGGAGAAAATACTTGTACATTTAGTTACAAGTTTTGTATACGTGTACAGTATATGCGTAAATAACACAATCGTTTTACAATAATCAAATTAAGCCTAATATTCATCGTCAAAGGGTATCATCATTTGATAAGGTCATACATGTATAAGTTAATCTCCATAAAAGGCCTCAATCTGCTTTCAATACTTTTAACCAGTTTATAACCAACCATGCGTGCAACTTATTGTACCACAATAATGACAAGTTGAGCTAATACTGTTAGTTCCAGTTCATATAAGAATTGTGACGTAATCGCATTAACGGCCTTAAGCTTGTTTGAGTGATTAGATTTTTACATAGAGTGGTACCTGTCAATGAGGCCATCGAAAGGAAATCTTTATTTTTGTACACAATTCAATTGTATAGTAACCAATACTGTGCCTCATATTTCACGCATGAGCTCACCTGACGAAATCAGAGTTCCTCATATTTCATTGTAACAGATTCAATTTCACTTCAAATTACGGCTGCTTTTATTCTCTGCTGTTTCGCTGGTGAGTTAATATTTACCTTAAATACGAATATATATATTTTTATCATGCTAGGCATGGCTAAAACATTGCTGTGTTTTAGCGAGTTTTGTAACCTTTTAATTTACTGTAGTGGAGCATTATTTGCAGTACTCGTGGTATTGTAAATGGAGACATGCATGAATCGACATCTTTTTGGACATAAAATATTGTTTGTGTGCCTTTGTCGGGGTAGATTGAATGTCAGAATACATAGGGCTTATCGTGTTTTTTAAAGATTTGATTTGTAATTTTATTATAAATGGGATGTTGGATTAATATAGTCTCTCCCTCCCTTGGGGAATCTCAACCCGAGGGGAACAATTCTTAAGTTGCCAAACACGAGGCTTTGCCGAGTGTTCGGCAACTTAAGAATCTTTCTCCAAAGGGGTGAATGATTATTTTCCTCTGACCCTGTTCTCCCATTGAGTAGCATATACATCATTGTAATGTTAACGTTACAGGCTAAATTCAGGGTTGACGTGACGTTGATGAATTGTTGACATGACGTCATTGTATTGTTGACGTGACATCATGCCATTGTTATGAATAGGGGAACCTCGTCTCAACCCTAGGTTGATACTAATAGAATATTCCCTACCTTGTGGGTGTGACAGAGAAATCTCCTACCTGACGGGTTATGTTTTTTGTTGTCTAACACGTGGTTCTGCAGAGGGTTAGACAACCAAAAAAAGGTCACCCCGAGGCTTGGATATATTCTTGTTTACACCCTCAAGGTAGGGAATGACTATTTGTCTCCCATCCTATTATTTCAGTCACAACGCCACCGATAGTAGTGTAAACAAAAACACATGTGGGGTATGAACATCGTCATTCAGTTTTGAGGACGTCACAATTACTGGTGATACATTTTAATGAAGTCGTCACAATTGAACACGTGCTTATCGGCACGAGGCTATCTCGCCCTAGGTGTGACTAATAGAATATTTCCCTACCTTTAGGGTGTGACGAAAAAATCTCCTATCCGAGGGGTGATGTTTTTTGGTTGTCTAACCCGTGGCTCTGCCGAGGTTTAGACAGCCAAAACAAATCACCCCGAGGGTTGGAGATTTCTCTATAACACCCTCAAGGTAGGGGGTGATTATTTTTCTCCCATCCTATTATTTTAGTCACAATTCCACCGACAGTAATCTGCAATGTTTGTTAAAAAAATCACCTTTGATGACGTCACAATTACCGGTGACACAATTTAATGTTGTCACAATTGAACACGTGCTAATCGGCACGAGGCTATCTCCCCTTAGGGGGTGACATATAGAATCATTCACCCCCTTGGGGGTGAGATAGGGGAATCTCAACCCGAGGGGGAAGATTCTTAAGTTGCCAAACACGAGGCTTTGGGGTGAGATAGGGGAATCTCAACCCGAGGGGGAAGATTCTTAAGTTGCCAAACACGAGGCTTTGCCGAGTNTTTTTATTTTTTCAACATTTATGAGGTCATAACAACAATGGGTTTATGGACATATTGAATGAATCGCGTTAGCGATTCATGTAAAATATGTCCAAAAACCCATTGTTGTTATGACCTCATAAATGTTGAAAAAATAAATATCATTCCTTATATTTACATTGACGAATCCTTTCAGTGGATCGATATAACAACGAATAAAACAAATAAACAGGGTTTGTTCCTGCTTATACACGGGTGCAACGCAGTGGCGAGAACAGTGTTTTTTCGCGGGGAAATGTGACACTATCGTGAGAGATCTTAGCAACCGTCAACAACAATAACACAACAAAATGTAGTTCCATATTCAATGTTTATTTGTAGCACAGGACACGTGAATACGTGAATATTTCACCAAGCACAGTTCAATAATATTTTAAGATGTAAGAATTAAGCATCTAGGTCGGTCGTTCCGAGTGAGTGATTTTTGTAGTGTATTACTACGCAGTGTGATCAGGTTACTATCAGTTCCCACGTGCTGAGATTCTATGAATACCTGTGTTATGCATTTATGAATGTAATTTTTGTCAATGGGTCTAAGCATACAGAATGTAAATATAATGTAATGACAACGTTACATGCTAAATTCAGGGTTGACGTGTCGTTGATGGATTGTTGACGTGACGTCATTGTATTGTTGAAGTGACGTCACACCATTGTTATGAATAGGGGAATCCCCCCGTCTCAGCCCTAGGGCAGAGACAGATAAATCTAGCACCGGCAAAACGGGAGATTAATCTGTCAGGTGTGGGAGAAAAGCTGATCTTTCCCGCCAAAACGGGGGACACATCTGTGACGGATGGGAGAAAAGTATATCTCACACCGGTAAAAGTGTGGATACACCTGTCCAGGGTAAGGGAAAAGCAACTATGTTGATCAGGAGTCGGTTTTTTTCACACGGCCGGGGTTGGGGTGGGAAATGCGATACTCATACGTAGAGATTCTAAAATACATCGTTTCCTTTGACAGATGTCGTGGGTGATCGGTGTTAACTTCTGCATGATTTCACGAAATGAAAAGTGAAAACTTAAAAGACTCTAGAAAAACGTGTGTTTACAGTGAAGTTTTTAAATAACCTTTTGAGAAACATTTCCTTTTATAACAACGGTAACAATTCGTGATATCAATGCATCAAAGATAGGTGTTCTTATATTACTTAAAGAAATCCTAGCTATTGTTTCTATGCTCACTATATTTTAATTTCTTTGACAAAGTCATTCAATCAATTCCGTCATATGCTGTACTACGCTTTAGAATATTACTTTTTAATCGTCACTTTTCAAGGCAATCAGGCTATGATCGAACTAATACAACCAACACCGAATACACATGTACTTAGAGTATGTGTACTCTTATCTCATGTGTCCGACCCCCGTGTCACTGAACGTAGCAGGCTTTTTCCATATGCGCTTTGAATGGTAAGTTTCCACAGAACAGACGAATGTGAAATGTAACCGTTTTGATTGAAGGAGCAGGAAGTGCATTGTCGTAAGATACCCGTAACGTTCAACGTAATTTAGTCGTTTTTGACCTGTTTTCACCTCGGGTCAAGTTTATAATATATGCATCGATAGAGTTGACATTGTATGGACGTTTGTATATCGTAGTTACTGTGTTGCTATGTGTATGACCGTTAACACTTGAACGCCTACACGATATATAATATACCCACTGTACCTAATACAGTGTTAAGTTTATACTTGAAACTTTGAGTATGTGGGTGTGTGTATCCGTATTTCTTACTTAATGTGCTATACAGGTGCTACATATGAGGTTATCGGTATCATGATAACAATGGGAAAGGACGACATCCGGGTGGTGGAGGCCAGACCATTTATCCATCAAGTCGGCGGACGTGCGGTCATGCTCGAGATCACACCGGAAACAATCTGTAAATTATACAAGGAAAAAGAGTTCCAGTTTTATAAACATAAACCGGATTATCTGAAGGAGTTTACGCCACATTACAAAGGTAAAACCAACTCAACGACTGAATTATTATTAGCTCACCTTGGTCCTTCGGACCAAGGTGAGCTTATGCCATACCATGGCGTCCGTCGTCCGTTGTCCGTCGTCCGTCCGTCCGTCAACAATTTCTTTAAACGACTTCTTCTTCTTAACCACTGATTGGAATTTAACTAAATTTGACTGGAAGCATCACTAGGTGGTGGGGATTCAAAATTGTACAAATGGTTGGGCTGACCCCCAGGGGGCTGAGGGGCGGGGCCAAAAGTGGGCAATATGTCTATTGCTGCAAACGACTTTTTCCGTAGAACTATGAACTGGATATCAATCATATTTGATCAAAAGCATTCAAGGGAGGCAGGGATTCAAAATTGTACACCTGTTGTTGCTGACCCCCATGGGGCTGAGGGGCGGGGCCAAAAAGGGGCAAATTGGCTGTATTGCTTTAAGTGACTTCTTCTCTGGAACAAAGGGATGGATATCAACCATATTTGACTGGAAGCATACCTAGGTAGTAGAGATTCAAAATTGTACAAATGGTTGGGCTGACCCCCCAGGGGGCTGAGGGGCGGGGCCAAAAGGGGGCAAATTGGCTATATTGCTACGAACGACTTCTTCTGTAAAATTATGCACTGGATATCAATCATATTTGAACAAAAGCATTCATGGGTGGCAGGGATTCAAAATTGTACACATGGTTGGGCTGACCCCCGCAGGGGGCTGAGGGGCGGGGCCAAAAGGGGGCAAATTGGCTATATTGCTACGAACGACTTCTTCTGTAGAATTTTGCACTGGATATCAATCATATTTGAACAAAAGCATTCATGGGTGGCAGGGATTCAAAATTGTACAAATGGTTGGGCTGACCCCCAGGGGGCTGAGGGGCGGGGCCAACAAGGGTTATTTGGCTATATTGCTTTAAGCGACTTCTTCTCTGGAACAAAGATATGGATATCAACCATATTTGACTGGAAGCATCCCTAGGTAGTAGAGATTTTAAATTGTACAAATTGTTGGGCAGACCCCCCAGGGGGTTGAGGGGCGGGACCAAAAGGGGGCAAATTGGCTATATTGCTACAATGTACGAACGACTTCTGTAGAACTATATATGCACTGGATATCAATCATATTTGATCAAAAGCATTCATGGAAGGCAGGGATTCAAAACTGTATAAATGGTGGGGCTGACCCCCAGGGGGCTGAGGGGCGGGGCCAAAAGAGGGCAAATTGGCTATATTGCTTTAAGCAACTTCTTCTCTAGAACTAAAAGATGGATATCAACCATATTTGACTGGAAGCATACCCAGGTAGTAGAGATTCAAAATTGTACAAATGGTTGGGCTGACCCCCCCCCCCAGGGGGCTGAGGGGTGGGGCCAAAAGGGGGCAAATTGGCTATATTGCTACGAACGACTTCTTCTGTAGAACTATGCACTGGATATCAATCATATTTGATCAAAAGCATTCATGGGAGGCAGGGATTCAAAATTGTACAAATGTTGGGGCTAACCCCAAGGGGGCTGAGGGGCGGAGCCGAAAGGGTAATTTGGCTGAATATCAATAGAAGAATGCACATTTGCTTCCAGGATGGCTCTAGGGTCTGTCCCCACCCTTTGAGACATAGTCCCTTGGTTATAACTTTGAAATAGTTAAGATCCCCACCCCAAAATATATATATACAATTGTTGGGCATGAAGAGACGAATGCAGTCATGATATTAGAATTGACTCCAGGGTCTGCCCCACCATTGCAGACTTACCCCTGGGTCATAACTTTGAAACGGTTGAGATCCCCACCCCAAAACTATAAATACAAATACTGGGCAAAAAGAGTCAGGATATTAGAATTGATCCTGGGGTCTAGCCACAACCCTAGGGACCTTGTTTCTGAGTCACAGCTTAGAAACAGTTGAGATCCCCACCCCATAACCATACATAAAATTGCTGGGCATGAAAAATCTAATACAGATATGCTACAAAGATTGGTCTTGGGGTCTGGCATATTCCCTTGGATCTCATTTGGAGAATATTTTGTCATGATTGCTAAGATATCCAGGTGAGCGATACAGGCCCTCTGGGACTCTTGTTACAAATGTATTAAAACATATATAGACCTGGTGGGAGGGAGATATGAAATTAGCTTACCCGAAGCTGTTATATCCCATAAAAATTAAGCCCGAGGAACATTAAACGGCTGAGGATAAAACAATCTTCATATCACCCAACAACGAAGGTCATGTATGGTTTATTGTATAAAATGAAATTTATATAAAAAAAATAACATTTTGTTAGGCCCAACCTTGGCCCATCCGTACGTTACATATACAATGAATACACTATAGAGATTGATTCTCTTCACTGGAGACAATGTACATTGGTGTTACTCTATTCATTGTACAACAATTCTGAAACCAGTTTTACATTTTATCAAATCCGTGCAGGTTCGGGGAAAGATTAGGCCTGCTGTATCCCACTGCATGACGCAAGAGGTGACTAATATTGGGTGTGGAGGGGGCTGCATAATCGGGTGTTGTTTCTTCTTTGTATTGTTTTGAAGAGACCAAAATTGATCTGCTGGCCCCATTGCTACACTTAGGATCTTTTTCGTTTCCTATCTTTCCTGTCCTCGGGTGGTGTCTCTGTAGGAACCCGTCCCCATATGACCTTAGCTGTTGCGAGGACGTTAAACCCTAAACAAACATTACACCAACTTGCATTGAACACCCTTGTTGGCTCGGATGGCACCGCAAACGGGTCTTATGCAAGGAAACCTATCGGGAACCCGTAGAAAACCCACGTGGTTTGGCAGGTTACCCCATGCATTTTCCACGTGCGATATGGGAATCGAGACCCGGCCTTTTGGCTATATGCTGGCACATTTCTGTGCAATCTGACCACACATAAATTAATATTTGATAGATATTTTAGCTGAAAGTATTTTTAATTGTACATATTTTTTTCCTATTTTTTTCGACATTATTTAGTTGTGTGAATTTTTCTTAAAATTCGAAATGTAATTCAGATCAATAAGAAATCGAATACATGTAAGTCTTTAACATCAGAGTAGCTACATTCTTTACAAATCGTTGTTCTCTCGGTACATTTCTATGTCTTTCTGACTCTATAGACAGTGTTTGGGTTGATATACGTATTCTTGTGACGCATATACCATACTTTACAGAGAAAAACGTTTGTAAGGTGTTTGAGTTAGAAATATTCCTAATGGCCGTATAACTCGTTCTCATTTATCAAAAAATCATGGTTTCATCTCTGACGAAATTAAATTTTATAATTCCTATGTAGGAATTTTATCATACCTCCTCTAAATTCTTAATTATAAAACCCCTCTTAACCGTGCTAGCTAACATACACACATTACTAGCTCCACGTAAGCTTACTAAAAATATCAGAGAAGAAATTATTTTAAATAAAGAAAACTTTTGAACCGATGTTTAATTTTCCTATTGTTATTGAATTTCTTTAATAGGTATTTTTTTCAAGTAATACTGTATCATGCTTTAGTACTATTTAATGATAATAATAATTCGAGGTTCTTATATACCGCTCTATCCCAACCTAGATCGTAGGCCGTCTCAAAGTGGTTCACAAATTATTATCCGTGGTTATAAGGGTTTTGCAACCAGCCAATATATTTCTCAAATCCCTTGTGAACATGCAGCCGGTGCTGCCATTTCGGCGCTCACAACTAGCATTCTGCATTTCTAGCACTGCCCAACCACGTACTCATTTACAGCTGAGTAAACTGGAACAAGCGGAGTAAAGTATCTTGCTCACAGATACAACACAGTGCCGTGCCGTGACTTGAACTCGCGACCCGGCGTCCTACCACTAGACTACCATGCCTCCTTTATGACAGTTTCAACTATTTCTAGCAATATTCAGATGACTGTTGAGTGCATTGCATAGATTGGTTTTAATAACGTCGTGGCTATCAAAAGCTTTAACATTTTTTGAATAGATTAATATGCATATAGAGAGCGTTGTAAACATCGCTTTAAGATCATGGATGCTTTTACAGACAGGTGTACTTGAGTCATAGCCAAGTTTTAATAACAAACAATAAATAAATGCAATACATTTCAGCAATAATGCAGTGAAACATCAAAGCGATACATATAACGACAAAACAGAATATTTATAATGCAGATTGTCATATTCAGGCCGTTAACGCGCGGATGAATACGTCGCAGTGCAAAAGCTCCGCGAAATGTCACAGATAGGACAAGATAGAAAAATCTAGCATGGGGTATTATGTGGGATTTTTCTGTCTGAGGTGCGAGAAAAGACAATACCAGTGACGTATTAATATAATGATAGTGATGGTTTTACTCCCCAAAAAATCATATATATGCTTGTCATCAATTCAGCCGGAATAAGTTTGCAGTAAATGTTTCTAAGATACGTTGTAACAAAGTTGATAATATGAAATTTTTCTGGTATTTGTAATATGTACATTGTGTACTTGCCGTAATGTAGAACAAATAACTAAATATAATGTTTAAACGCGACGTAGCAACGATAGAACGCAACGAAATAGATAAACTGGGTATAAGGCTTTAAACATACGTGATTTGAGAGGTATACACATACTAAGCGGATCCCGCCACTGTTCTATACCAGATGATTATACATGATGACTATCCCCACAGGTCTGGTGTCCATCAAGTGTAGCCAGGATGGCGATATCCCCATGTTCCATGCTGAAGTACCTGGATGTATCCTACAGAACACAGATTATCCAAACAACATGTAAGTTTAGAAGTGTTACGAATCGTCAACAAGATCTGCACCGGAAGTAATTTCTCCCACAACCACTTTAGGTTTTATCCCCCTTAATCATTCGATAAACCTGCTAGCAGTACGTAAACAAATTTATTTTCTCATCGCATATCAAACAAATAAGTTAAGTACATGTAACTATGCTTTTTGATATACTCCCCCATTGTGACGTCATAGTTCATTGCAGGTACAATCGGCAAATCTCCGGTGACTCCGCTCGGTTAACTTCGTGTCTTGATACAATTTGAATATTAACCATTTGGAGTTAGATAAGCATGACAACCAAACATCAATCTGTTGGAAACCTCCATGTGTGCACCCTCTTGTCATTAGCTCACCTGCCCGTCGTCCGTCCGTCGTCCGTCGTCGTCCGATAACTTTTCTTTTAAACTACTTCTTCTGAAGAAAAAACAGGCCTAGATTCATGTTATTTTGCGGAAAGCTTCGTTAGTAGGAGCCTGACAAAGTTTGAGTATGAAAATGAACTTGACCCACTTTCAATGTAACATGGGTCAAATGTGTCAAACATTTCAAACGACTTCTCCTGAAGAACTGAAAGGTATAGAATCTTCATATTTGGCTGGTGGTTTTCTGACATAGAGCCAGACAAAGGTTGAGAATGAAAATGACATTGACCTACTTTCAAGGTCACAGCGGTCGAATGCGTCAAACACCCCAAACGACTTCTTCTGAAGAACTGAAAGGAATAGAATCTTCATATGTGGCTGGTAGCTTCCTAGCATTGAACCCGAAAAAAGTTTGAGAATGCAAATGACCTTGACCTTCTTTCAAGGTCACAGCGGTCACATATGTCAAATGCTTCAAACGACTTCCTCTGAAGAACTGAAAGGTATAGAATCTTCATATTTGGCTAGTGGCTTCCTGGGATAAAGCCCTACAAAGTTTGAACATTAAAATGACCTTGACCTACTTTCAAGTGACAGGGATCAAATGTTTCAAGCATTTAAAACGACTTCTTCTGATGAACTGAAAAGTGTAGAACCTTCATATTTGACTGGTTGTTTCCTGCGATAGAGCCTGACAAAGTTTGAGAATGAAAATGACCTTTACCTACTTACAAGGTCACAAGGGTCAAATATGTTATACAATTAAACAACTTCTTCTTACTAATCTTAGAGTGCAGATTTATAATATTTAGCTGGTTGCTTCCTGGGATGGAGCCGACAAAGTTTACGAGTGAAATATTTGTAGTACAGGATAATTTTTAATGAGAATATTTTGCTATGACAGCTTAGATATTCAGGTGAGCGATACAGGTCCTCTGGCCTCTTGTTTTTATTTTGGCGCTAATATTTTTAATCTGACATAACAATTCTACACCATATTATACAGGGTGTCCGTTATTGATGATATAACTTGTAAATGTAAACTCTTTGTTTACCTTTCAGTGAGAAACGGGAGGAGGTGAAATCTGGACTGGACAACTGGAGTTTGTCCCGTATACACAAAGAAGTTAAATACAAAGGATTATGCTCCAGTAGTGATAAGCACGGTATCCTTCACAGTCCTACTACAACCAAGAAGTTCACACTTACATGATGCTCTGTGCAGTTTTATCTAGCTTACTTATCATCCGGAAGTAAATATAATTACGTCAATTATGTTAATTCAGAACAAAATCCATATATTCGGCATTGTTATCTGGTTTTTTTCTTTTGTAGGAGTTCTTTGTTGTTGTTCTGGATGTACCATATATCAGGAGGAGCATATCCTGAACGAGTAAACATTGAGCTACTGGATAGTGTTCACATTATTTACATATTTTCAATATAGTGTCTGTATGTAGGCTTGTTTCATATAGCGACAATTTGTTTCTTCTCTTTCATATATTGTCAAACATATTGGGGGTATGCCGCCTTAATTGACCGACCTCTTGTGTTTAGATATAACTTGTACATGCAATATGATACCCAAAATGAATTTGCCGATGATTGCTTCTGAATACAGGTTTACCATAGATAGTTGACCGTCCAAACATAGGATTTTTTTACAGCGATACCCAGCTATCATTTTAGAGAAGGCCTAAATATCTAGTCTCCTATTTAACAATTCTGTGTTTCCTTATCAGACTGATACATTTAATGGCCCGCCTGTATTAATTAAGCTATTGAATAATGACACCATAAATCAAAACACCTGTTTCAACTTTTGAAGTGTTTTCTCTACAGAGCGTTGTCATTTTGATATTTGCATTTCAAAACTCAAAAAGTCTTCATGGGAAATATAGAAACCTGTTTCAACTTTTGAAGTGTTAGTTTTCTCTTCAGAGCGTTGTCATTTTGATATTTGCCTTTAAAAACTCAGAAGGTCTTCATAGGAAATATAAACACCTGCTTCAACTGTTGAAGTGGTAGGTTTCTCTGATATTTGCATTTCAAAACTCAAAAAGTCTTCATGGGAAATATAAACTATTTTATCATAAACCCATTAAAAACCCTTAACAAGACGCAGATTACACCATGCTGGGAAACCTGGTTGGTTCGCTGAGGATGCCATGTATACTGGATCTAAAAATAGGCACCCAACAAACTGGTGACGATACTACTGAAGAGGAGCGGAGGGTGCGCGAAGATCGATCAGCAAATTCCACTTCCGGAACTATGGGCATCCGTTTGAGCGGCATGCATGTAAGTTCGTCTGACGTATTGTATGTTGTACTTAAAAGTTGGCTTCTTTTTTAAGATTCCGAAGCTTGAGCTGCACGACTATCGCCACTAACTACGTAGGAACGGTGGTTGTGTTACGCCATTTAAGCCATCCTCGATACTCCATGGGTTACACTCACTTTCGTTCTCTGCATCCCTGGAAATGAAAGCTGTGCGATTGGTCTCAGGTAAAATTATAACCTCACCAATCGCTAGGTTGATACCTTTCCTTTGAATATTAAAAATGAGCAACACCCGACTTCAAAGTCAGTCATTTTTTACCGCAAGATTATGTTGGTGTACATAAAAGGATCGAACTAGTCTCCTTGTCCCTTTAACAAGGTGGCGCACACTGAATTTTGCTATGACATATTCCAGGGGTGCAGAGAGCGAAAGTGAGCGTCGCCCTTGGAGTATCGAGGACATACTTAAACATGCTGTTGCAGATTTGCATCGCATTGATCTTCTTTCTCTCTCAGATTGATCTTTTAAATTGACAATTGAACTTAACTCGTAATTGATATGTTTTCAATATTTCGCTGTGTTATAGGGACATATTACTCTTCCCCATGACGGCCTATCATATTACTGTTAGCATTTCAACAGGAAAAGAAAGTTTTGGAACAATATCAATATTAAACTTTCTAACCACACAAAACTACTTAAAATATTTCGCAAACAAAAAGAACAAAAACTTACCTTGTTTCAGAATTTTATTGATTGCATCCTTAACGTTCGGTCTCTCAAGACGTGTTGAAAATTTCAGAATGATGCTACCCATTTTTCCAATTTTCAACATCACATCGACTTATTTTCCAATATATGAGTTATAAAGGAATTGAGTTAGTAAAAAATCAAGAAGGATGATTTTTTTTTTAAATATTAAGATGAACTAATTTTTGTAGCATAAGAAAATGCTGAATATTTGAATTGCTGTTGACAGATGTACGAAGCGGAGACTAACACCTACCTATCGCACAATAAACACCACGGCTGGACACTCGATGATGCTGGCCTTCGGCAGGAGCTCAGACGATTCTTTCACAACAGTTGCGTCCTCAATGTCCGTGACATTACCCGGATTATAAATAAACTGCGCAGACTTCATCGCATATTGTCGATACAAGATAAATTCTATTTCTTTGGCTCTTCTCTTCTGTTGTTTTACGATGGTTACCTCAACAATGATCATTGTTCTGACCACTCAAAAGAAGGAACGACACCTTCGGAAAAGTTTGACCAATCAGAAAAGGGTTTGAATGTCGATCAGCCCACATCAAGTGATGAGAAAGACAAAAGAAAAAATGAGGGGGAGGGTTTGAACAGTGTTCATCTGCCGGAATGTGAATATGACACTAGCACGGCAGACGTCCGGTTGATTGATTTTGGTCGTACGGTGCTGAAATCTGACATGAAGGAACATAGTTATGGGACACAGTTCGAGGAAGGTATATTGTTTGGACTCGTGAATCTCATTGATATATTACAGTCGATTGCCGACAATTAGATAACACCTACACATGACAGCATCCTCGATATTCAAGGGTTACACTCACTTTCGTTCTCTGCACACCTTGAATATGTCATAGCAAAATCGACGTTTCAGTGTGCACCGCCTTGTGGATGAAACGAAAAGGCTTGTTTGATCCTTTGATGTACATCACAAGAATCTCGCGGTCGCGTAACGGTAAAACTTTGAAGTCGGGCGTCGCTCCTCTGTAATCTGCAAAGGACAAGTATCAGCCTAGTGGTCGGTCAGATTTGTTTAGCTGACACCAATCAAATACTGTATAACATTCGTGGTTTTCGTGGTTGCTATTGCACCTCAGATCTAAATACAACTAATTTGAATAAAATACGTATCTACTGTATGCTTATATAGGAAAATCACGAAAGTTTGTACTACGAAACAATCTTAATGGCTTTAAACCACGAAGGAAAGTACCCACGAACATTTCGTGTTATACAGTATTTAGCCATGTGCCTTCAGTTTTGCTATGACATATTCCAGGGGTGCACAGAACGAAAGTGAGTGTAACCCCTGGATATCGAGGATGACATGAAAGTAAGTGAGACTATAAATTAGGACTGTGATGCTAGTATCTTGGTGCCGCGTATATCTGTTTGAGCGGCAACAACGCGATATTGCAAGGTTGACGAAATCCTATTATCAAAATACATGGAAAAGATTGCAGATTGATTTTCAATACATATCATACATACTTCTGGNCCCCCCCCCTGAAAGATGGTATATCCAAAACGTTTGTATGTAATTATTTGTAACATTTGTTAGTACAATATGGTTCATAGCCATGCTAACGTTGTTAATAGCAAGACATTAAGGCTGATGTCTCCTTAAAAATAGTTCATCGGACATGTAAATGCCAATCGCTTTTGCCCAACTGAATGCTTCGAAATTACATATTATCTTAATTTCATGTATCGACCTAGGTCATGCGGAGCTTAATTTCTCTTTAACTGGCTGTGCAGAGGCAACCCGACCTCTAATATAGATAAATGTACATCTTTCCATAAAAACACCCACGATAATCATAGTAAATTCCCTGGTCAACATTTTAGTAGATTATAAATAAGACAACAATATATAACAATGTACAATGCTACGATAGGATACTTTATATCAAGATTATAAATTTATTACGGTCACAAGACCATTGGTTTTACATATACATGTATATGTTATTCGAACATTTTGCTATAGTTGTCCACACAATCGATGTCTATTCGGTTTCACTTTAAGCGTATGTACAATATTTGTTTTATATGTAACGAAATGACTCGATTCAGCGAATCGACATCGATTTTGTGGACAACTCGTTCACATTTTAAACCTTTGTGTGCATACGCTTCACTGGTCATTTGTCTGATGAAGGTGACAGTGTACATATCCTACAAGTCGTCTAAATGTCACATTAAAAATCTAATTGGTTGTGTAAAAAGAATTTTTCCTAATCCATACTTACCAAACTAAAGAAGATGTTTAGAAATAGTAAAAGTGTATATGTTGATCCATAAATAGTAGTACTTGTGCATTGTTGATTTCGCCTACGTGTACCTACCCTTTGTCTATACTTACGTGTAAACCATTTGCTATTTTGAACTGCATGCACATTTTTTAATATTTTTTCCACACACATCATTCATGTAAATGTTAAGGCCCATGTGCTTTTCTTTTTAAATAAAAAAATAGTAATTATATTAACCATGGTATATCATTAAATTATTGACTAGACACACATTTTCAGTAATATAAAGTATCATATACATATTGTATATTAATGTGTGATATTTTATTGTTATCATCTACCTGCAATAAACAGACTGTGATCGAGACATTGTTACTTCTTATCTTCAGCTCAAAACTCATATCGGAGTTGGAAGGGGTTGGCTAGTTTATTTTTATTTTGTTAAACCTTCAATTAAGCATTAATCTGCTTTCAGTTGGCATTCATAAGCAATATGAATGACAAATGAAAGCAGTTCAATACTTATGTTTACCATTTTTGGAATCATTTGTTTTCTTATTTTTTGGTCAGCATTCAGTTCAAATAATGTAATGTATGTATCGTGTGTGCTTGTTCACTGAATAGAACAGCCATCGCCCAGGGAAGGTCAGTGGTATCCAACGTAAACATTATGGCGTCATAATAATGATGACGTCAACAATTGGTCCGTGACATTCATAGCCTATATGAATTTCAACTGAATTTGGTAGAGCTATATAGTGGCAATGCCACTCGTCGGTAAATATTTAACAGTTAATCATTTAAGGACGTTACAGTGCTTCATGTGTGTAACATATGCGTTATTGTGTGTTTGTGTACTGTAGGCAGGGTGTATTGATGTATTTGCCTTATTGTGGAAGCGCGGATACTATGTCGACTTAAAACACCCTGTACAGCATTCCGACCAGCTGTCACATGCTGACAACGGGTAAACCAGTTGTTGCGATTACAGGAAGCACGGTAGTATAGTCTAGTGATAGCACCGGGCTCGTGACTAAAATGTTGCAGGTTCGAGTCACGTCACGGCACTATGTTGTATCTGTTCCAGTCTACTCAGCTGTAAATGAGTACGTGGTCGGGTAGTGCTAGAACTGTTGAATGTTAGCTGTGAGCGCCGAAATTGCAGCACTGGCTGTTTGCTCCCAAGGGAGTTGAGGAAGATATTTGCTGGTTGCAAAGGCCCTATAACAACGGAAAATAATTTGTGAAGTTGAATTGTGATAAAGCGGTATACAAGAATCACGATTTATTATCATTATTATCAAACTCAGATAATTGTAATTAAACAAAGGTAAACGTTACAAATTACTCGTCATCAAGGTCAACATGGTGAAAAAGAAACTCAAAGATGGATTTTCACCAACACTGTATATAACGAAGGTATTCATGCAATTATCGGATATACTTTGGTGGCAATATTGTTCTAAATGTACAAATTAAAAATGAGTGGTTATTCGATTACTCCGATTTTATTAACACGCAGATGTACCACGAGTCAAAATATGATAATATAATCATTCGATTTAGGTCCTGGCCATCGTCAGGATTCAACGTCATCAGGTAGGCAGCTCTCATTAATGCAATCACATGTCACACAAGGAAGGAATGAGTCATTGGATATGTTATAATAACAATTATATAAACATATATACTACACCGTCAATCCGCAGTACAAACAGATAACGTATACTGTGGAGACATCAAATCAGAAGGAAATATATAAATCCAGGCAAACACGGAGGCGGTTCCAAGTGTTCCAGAGGCTAAGCGGTTTTTACACCAAATTATATATCCCGTGAAAACCAAGAAATAATTAAGGTAACAAACAATCTAAGGATTAGTCATCAATAATTGTTCATGGTAGGCATTAATAAATCAATCGGGTCTTATTTTTCCTTTTCCTAAACGCATCTGAAAGTAATACCAATCGAAAATGAAATAGTGAATTGGTCAAATATGACCAACCTTTCTAGAAACTTGATGTGCGAAATAAATACAATCTGACAAATGAGAATGAAATATAAGGATACAAAATATGGAGGGGGAGGACAGGAAAATGTAATAATTGAACATATGGGGAGGTTTGTTTTTGTTTTACGTCCTCATAACAGCTAAATGACCCTTTAAGGACGTGCCAGTTTTTGGTGGTGGAGGAAAGCCGGAGATCCTGGAGAAAGAACCACCGACCTACAGCCAGTACCTGCCGACTGCCCCACGAGTGCCTCGAACCCGCGACCCAGTGGTGGAGGGCTAGTGATAGCAGAATGTCAGACGCTTTAACCACTATGCCACCGCGGCCCCATATGGGGAGGAACTGTGTAGTGTAATTTCGGATTGATAGACGTACAGAAAGAGATTGGGTATCAAGATCAAAACGATTTGCGTGTAATCTACACAAGAATTGACGAATACATCATAAAAGTAACACTCCGGCTGTTTCATTTTGACAAGGTGAAACAATAATGTGACTCAGAGTCATGTTCATTTAATGTTATTGTAACATTTGGCTGCAATTGATCCCCCTATCTTATAAGAAATAGTTCTCATCAAAAATGACACACAACCTCAGTTTTGTCCCCAAATTGGGGCAATCCTGTATTTGTATGACCTACTCAAATTCGTATAATTTATTTGAATAACAATTTGTGTGTAAAACTAGCCTATAAACCACAGCTACTATCACGATCGGGATCGTTGCGGTTCGCTGCGCGTCTTCAAACGTGTACTGTTACGTGTATACACGTAAATTCCGTTCGACATTTACGCTTACATATAGCAGACATAGTGTTATTTGCGTGAGTAAACACACCTTCGTGTATATACCATATACCGTACTACCGGGCCGTATCCATCTGCTTAGTGACTCTGTTAGACGGATATACGTTTGTGGTGAATCAAGGTATGGTTATATGATTTTATCTGCATTTGGTGGCGAATAGATGTTGTCCATTTACTACTGAAATGTACAGTAGCGTAGTGTGTTATCAGCAGTAGCTGGTCTAAATACTAGACGTTTACGGCGCCAGTCGATACATTAATGAATAATTGTGCTTAGGTCCTAAATCCTTTTTTTATTGAAAATGATTTAAAGGGCTCTACAACACCGGTTAAAATATGTTGCGGTATTTATAGACAGGCTGTGGGAATCTAAATATAGACGTCTGATTAATTGCCTGCTTTTACCACGCACAGGACATTGTTAGTCTCATTTTACATTGTATGTGGATAAAGCACGGTGCACGGGGAAATGGTTATCTGCTAATTACTGGACCGAAGTAGTCTCATTCAACCAGACGCTTGATCACTTGTAGTTCGGCGTAGCTTACGCAGACAACAAGAGTTTGGTTGAACGAGACAAGGACCGAAGTGCCAACTAAGCTTATGCCGTGACGCGGCATCAATCATTTGTCGTACGTCCGTGCGTCCAGCGTCAACTTTTTTTTCACATTTGGCCAATAGAATGTTTGGATGAAGGGCTACGAAGTTTGTCCAACTGAATAACATTGACTACCTTGCAAGGGCACAATTGAGTGTCAAATGTGTTATTTTTTTTTAACAAAAATCTTTTCAGTACCAAAAAGCCCCTAGGTGATGATATCTGAGCATGCAAGGAGGAAGGATTACCAAATTCGTTCAACTGAATGACCCACTGTCAAAGTCACAGGGGTGAAATATCTAAAAAAAAAAAAAAAAGGCTTAAGATGATATACTTTTAAATAACCAAAGGAACCACAGTGATGCTACATGCCACTACTGGAAGCATATCCCATAAAAATCCCATGAAATTCCTGTGAAAACCCCATTAAAAAGCCTGGATGCCATTAATAAGGCCATGACATTTCGTTGAATACCCCATGAATCACACATACATCCCCTTAAATTTCAATGAATATAGTTGTCTGATACGAGTGTCAAGAACCATGGCCATGATTTCTCGTCGCAAAAAATAATCATGGTCATAGTATGGCCCTGAAAAAATGAAATCATGGCCATGAATTCCGATGGTGTATTTCATGGCATTGAAATTTGGAAAACCACTGCCATTAAAATTAGTTGCTCTAAAAGTGTCCGAGATACCAGATAGTTCAAGGCCACGAAGAAAAATATCATGGCGTCCAAGTAAAGACATGAAGAATTCATGGCCATGAAAAAGTAATTCCACAGCTTCTAGTAAAGATCATAAATTCATGGCCATGAATTTTTCAACAAAGGCCATGATATCTATATATATATCATCATAGAAATTTTTAATATAGTGTTCACCATGCATGTTCATGGCCATGAATATTTACAGAATTAATTAGGGTATATCATGGTATATATATATGTTGGAACGATTTATCATATCACAACACGAGTGTACATTTGGCACATCACGATAAATGTACTTCGTAAATACGAGAAAATATATGCTGAAAACTGCTGAACTGTTCAGGATAATGCTGAAAAATGCTGAACTGTTCTGTTAAATTTTTAAGCCGTTATTGTTTTCGATAATAAAAGAAATGAGAATTTAATGCTCATGAAACTAATTTTTATGATCATTAAATTAATTTTCTTTATTTTTAATGATCATTTATTAACTGAAACAAGTGTAGTTAGAAGAAAGTTGATGGTCAATAACTATAACATCAGTTTCCATGATCAAACCTTCGAATCTAATATACTAAGTTAATAAAGTCCGAGAGATCCGAGTAAATACTATGTGGATGACTCCCGAGTGTTACCGAAAAGATAAACAAATATGGCTGCCGTAGAAGACGAACCGCTATGTCCAAGACAAACTTTCGACTCTAATGGGCTATAAAAGATTAGACAGTATGATAAAATGGAATACACATGACAGGTATGATGTTATATCAACACGCTGAACAATCGTTTTGAGTATAAACATGTGTTTCCCGTAAAAATACAGATTACATCTAGCGGTGGACTTGTCGTCTGCTGATACACATTGATTGGTTCAATATGCAGTCTTCACCTCGCATTTAAACACTTATATCGTTAATTTACAGACTAACAACATAATACTACGACCTTATTTGGATGGAATACTTGTATCATGTTACAATTTGATGAAATACAACAATATGACATAATTTACTCCCGAATTCCCGTATAAGAGTACAGATGGTCGGTGTTCATATCGGACTATGTAAGCTACACACTTCAACATCTCACATTATGATTTAAAACAACATCTCACATTATGATTTAAAACAGCATACGAATGGGATGACACAATCTCAAAGTATTCAATGTGAAATTCGTGTCTAATAATGGAACAATAATACTATCACTTTCTAAAGTTCTATAGCTACATGTACAAGACATGATCACACAAATATAGATATACTTCATTCACTGACCATATGTAACTAGTGATCATAGGTTTGTGTAATTCTTGCCTTCTTAAGTTTTATGTACTTTAAATCATGATCTAGATCTGCATCCATAATGGAGATATTCAGATTGTAATAAACAGCATCATGACAACACACACAAATATTTGTATCTAATTTTGATGATTGACAAGTTTGCATTTTTGGATTCTCGGGTGAAGGTCAGACAGTGTCATCCTTTTTAAATTACTAAAATAGAAAGATTTTGTGACAGAAAGCAGGAGTGCATTCATGTCGTTCCAACTTCTAAATTTATTTTTATTATTTGAAGACGATATATATATAAAAAAATCACTTAAAAAAAGGCTTAAATGGACTAAAGTTACCCATCACTACAGTCAGTAATTGCCCTAAATTTATCTAACAATAATTTGAGAAACAAGACATTTTTTTATTTTTTTTGGTCCTAGTGTTGAAGTGTATGTTGTATTGTTTAGCAAACAGTGATTAAGAAGCATTGTTGAAATGTCCCGGAACTTGCTTAATGTTGTTTGGCTAGAAATCACAGTAAGGTTTGCTTATGCATATAGCAGTTGGCTTTGCTGAAACATTTCTGAATTGTTCCTGAAATCTTACGGCAATATCTGATGATGAAACCCAATGATTATTGACTTTCTATTCAATTTTCATTCACACACAAAATAGCATAAAATGATAAAATGTAATTTTGTTTGCTGGTTTATATTTTAGTGGTTAAACACAACTTTATAAAGACGAGATCGACACACGAAGGAACATCTGATCTTACCTGTGTAAATGGAGGTGGTTCATGTTCTCGTTCCTCTCCTTGTTTTTGTTCAAATCCGGAAAGTACTCTGATAATATTTTAACTGTTTAAACATGCAGCCTAGCTTTATATATGCCTGTATTATTTATGAGTTTAATTTTTCGTGGTGGAGCATAATTTTTCATGGCCATGAAAATTGAATTCATGTTGAATTCATGGCCATGAATTTTGATGTTTCATGGGCCATGAATTTTTATGTTTCATGGGCCATGAATTTCCTTGCCACACACATTCATGGCCTTTTTTCATGGTTTTGAATTTCTGTTTTTTCATGGCTGAAAAAATATATTCATGGTAATTTAATGGGGTTTAACAAAAATAAGGGCCCTTAAAAAGGGTCGTGTTTCATGGGCTTTTTCATGGCTTTTTCATGGCATTCATCTCATGGTAATTTCATGGCTTTTTCATGGCCATATGGCCAGTAGCATGACGGGATGAAGCGCTACATACGGTAAATTAAAAATAACATAGGTTTGTCTAGTAAACCATGTGATATATGAATAAATGAAGTAAACGCAATGTCATCGTGCTATTATACAACAGAAATGGCAAACGTTCTCTTGTTAACGTGACCTGCCAGGCGCTCCAGTAATATGCCCAGAGAACTACGTGGCCCCTGGTCTCCTGTTGAACTACATACTATTTTATGTAAGCAGTGTAATAATAAATGTAATCTAAAACGTTGTAGCTACTCTCGGGGATTGATTGTCGACCTGCAATGTAAACCAACTTGTGACCGAAAAGAATCACTAGAGATACGAAATGATGTAGAATATTCACGTTTAAAAAAGGCAAGAGCACTGAGGTTTATTGTGCATAGTAAAACAAATATTAACGTATTATAGATTCCCCAGGCCTGTGCGAACTTTTGTGTTTGACTGATAAGACCCGCTGAGGGAGTGTCATACATTCCATACACACTGTGAACATTGCCATTTGTGTTGTAACAGTGAATCTGGGTCGTGAAGCGTCACAATGCTATCAGAGGTGAGACATTATGTTTATATTGTTTTTTTATTTAACAAAAGTGTTATTGAGCGAAACAGAGGAATATTTGTCTCTGTAACTAATCAAAATAAATCATACTGTTTTTTTTTCTCTCTCCGAAACATTAACGCCAGTCGGTTCTTCGAATGTATGCTATGCATGTGGTCACATGTTAAAAACCTCTTTCACGCACTAAAATGCATTTAGTAGCTCCTCATCGAACGAATTCTTTATTTGCCATGTGAAAACGTGCTAACTTAAAACTTTATTCATTTTACAACGTTTATGAAACCATTTTATTTTAACTTATATAAATAAATCTTATTGGCCCGGATGTCAGTGCGTTGGGGTCTTATTGTGGGAAGGAAACCGGAGTACCCGGACAAATCCCACGTGGTCGGACAGTTAACCCCACACCTTTTCACGCCCGATCTGGGAATCGAATCCCGGCCGGCCTGGTGAAAGGAAAGTGCGCTATCTACTGCACCACCCGACCACCCTGTTTTCATTACAATGTGACCCTAGCTTGTCCGACGGTTGCCGACCGAATCAATCGAAGAATCGTGAGAACTATGCGAGGGTGCACAGATCGTACAATTTGGATACTTCATTTATTTAGACGACAGTTTTGATCCCTCCTTTTTATTACTTCAGCACACTTGAACCTTATGCAAAATATTACATTGTGGGCAAACGAAGCTAATCGATCTAACAATTATAAATATTTAACAAGTAATACAATCACCTTGTTTTATTAGTGAGGTTAATTTTCTATTAATTTCAATTCGTACAAGAAGTTATCTGATTGTCCTCACTTATAAATTTAAATGTATTTTTTGACGCAAAAATGAGTATCACATTAGCAATGGCTGAACGTTAGCTAAAATTGGTCATAGGAAATCTTAAAAACTGTCAAAACCCTGACACAAGAAGTTTTTTTTTACTCTGATATATGAAGTTGAATGCAGAATATTGATGTTAACCACTGTAATATTCAAGGATTGAATGTCTGTCAAATTGCAGTTACAGCCAATATGAATACAATCTGGGTGACAGATAAATAATCCGTTAGGACGTGATGATTATTCATCTGTCGCCCAGATTGCATTCAAATTGTCTGTAACTGCAATCTGACAGACGTTCAATCGTTATATTTTTACATTTCCTCATACGACCTGACTTTTATTAATTAGTCGGATGAGCTTAATTTATATGTCCTGCTGCCGCAAAACCTCACTGGTCCAACGCCTGGAACAGCCACAGACGGCCATTATCGGACCGAAAACTTTCCAAACAACGGTCGCCATTAAAAAATGTAACCAGGCGACAACTGTTTAATGCAGTAAAACGCTCTAATTAATCTAGTTAAACGCTCTAACGTGCAGAACATTCAATCTTATACAAAAATAAGAACTAACCTTCCTATACTGGATGTCTTCATAGTCGACATAAACCAAACGACAACAACAAGATGGCGGCTATCGTATCGGTGGGATTGGTTGCTGTTGTCATTGTCATGCGACCAGATAACGCAGACTGCAGTTACTGTCCAGTAACTGCAAGCTGACTTTTTAAAAGAAAATATGAAGGGCGTTTGTAAATATATATAATTAAACCGCGTCTTCAATGAAATGACAGTTTTCATTGGTAAATAACCATGCATTATTGGACAATATACCATGCGCGCATGCATTATTTTTCAACAGACAAACGATCTTCCAAAATCCTCCACGCAAACGCGTAAACAAGCTAACTGTGGGAGTGTATCCTTTGTCGAATGAGTGTATACGCATTTAGTTTTGTATGTATTTGCTACCTGACAAAATCAAAGTGCCGACGGCACTTAGGGATGCTGTGTATGAAGGATTCAAATAATGGAATAAAGGAGGTGGTATGTCTGTACAGAATGGCAGTAAATAGTAAAGAACATGTTGTTGAGTAAGGGTCATAATAGCCCATCCCTTAATAATTATTTTCAATAAAAATATATATAACAAGCAGAGTATTGCTAAAACAATATAGATCCCTTACTCGCTACCATTAGCAGTATAAAAGTAATTAACGATGACCTTAAATAAAAGAAATCAATAAATCAATATTAAATAGATAATATAAATAAATAATTTTAATATTATTATTACAATTTGTTTTTATCATGATTAATTTTACAAAAAATTAAAACGAGATTGTACTATTTCCAGTGCGTGTATTCACGGACTTATGCATATCTCCTTCTCTCGATATTGTAACGAAGGTTAAAGACCTCAGTTTCTGGTTAATGGGAATAATATTTATATAAGGTTTTAATTCTTTATGTTTAATATGCTATATTCACGAAACACTTGTATTACACTAATCGGGCGATTATCTAGAGACTGTATTGGGAATCAATCTTACAAACTCGTTAGGCACAGCTGCTGTCGCATTTTGGAAGCTATCTATAAACTCGTTAGGCACAGCTGCTGACGGCTACTTTAGTATATAAGTCAACATTCACGAGCTCTTTCACTTTGGTACTTTCCATTGAGACAGAGAAAACAGGAAGCCTACTTTATCAAGGACAGTTATCAAACAGTCTTTCAACAAGTCGCGAGCATGAAACTTCGCAATGATCGACAAGGGGAAAAAACTCTTTAAAGACACACTTTAGAATATTGAAATACGAGGCGTAGTAATTTGAACCAAATATAGTTTGGTACTTTTACTGATTAAAAACGCCACTGTTAAAGATCTTTACATATTTTCTTTGATTTTTGTTTGTCTTAAACAGAGATATTTCACCATATTATAGCATTGATATATCATGAAATAATGATCACATTATCTAAAAATCTTTCGCGGAAGGAGATTTTTTTTTTTTTTTTGTGATAAATTGTTCGGTCCAAAAAGCGTGGTAATCTGAGATTGATATAGTTCATGATGCTCACTGAAAAAACTCGCCTTTTCGTGATTTTTTTTTTTTTTTTTTTAGCATTAATCAAACCATAAAAAAATCAACACAGCATTTAAAGATCTTCCGCGGAAGAAGAAAGTCTGTTGATTGGTTGTGATTTGCCCAGGCATGGCGAGGACCGCAGTGAATGCTGTACACAGCATCCGAAAAAGGTTTCTATTTAAACAGTAGATTTCCTGCAAGGTGACTGTAAATAGTGTTCGTAAATCTGCCAGTGCGTATTTCATGTGTTGATGAGCGATGTCGATAGAGTGATTGATTTGATTGACAACAGCTTGTGTACAACTGTATTCACGTGTATGTATATTTCTCGATAATAGCCATGCAACCTTGTTTTTTCCTCTTTTTAGAAATAAGACAAGTGGATAGGGAATTGGATCAAATGGGAATCGGCAACACGAAATATGGACAAGATCATCACTCAGGAAATATAGATGGACGGAGGTACAGACCAGAAAACTCACCCTATTAGGCCCGAAAAAGCCTCTCGTCAGAAAGTACTATATTCCATCTGCATCTACGGTACATTTTTCATGATTGTAAGTAACTATTTAATTTTGAAAAAAACATTACAGTCAAATATATCTGAACATTTATCAGCCTCGCTACAAATCCACTAGACATTAAGTAAAGTAATAACAAATTTGAAATCAAACATTAGAATAGAAACGATATAATTTGGTTCTGAATTTGCATTAATACAAACGTACCAGCAACATAATGCCGACTTCTCCGATTATTTCCCTTTTTGTACAGGGCTGGAACCGTGGTCTGTTTGGCCCCTCTTTTCCTGATATTCAACATATCTGTCAGGTAAACCTAAAGTTGGGCTCATGGATTCCTACAACGTTTTTCATTGGCTACACGTTTGGCTCACTAACTGGTGGATTGCTAGAAAGATTGAACCGGAAGTTGATATTCGGAATATCTTTAGTCATATTAACGATATGTGTTGCCGTAACCCCTTGGTGTGTTGTGTTTGGAGTAATGATAGCTGCTCACGTGGTACAGGGATTTTGCCAGGGAGTCGTAGATACCAGTAAGTACCACATACATGATCCACTTGTATTAGTTCAAGACATTACAAGACTAAACATACTTTAGCATACTCGGTTCAAGATAACTCAAAAGTTAACTGTACAGTTTCTCCATATGCCGACCTATTAGGAGGAATGTTTTTGCGAGATAGGTACAAGATACAAGATACAAGAACAAGATACAAGACAACTTTATTAACGTCGCATACAGGTAAACAAGGAACATTAGCTCTTAAGGGCTAATATTGCGACAAATATAAGTAAAATAACAATAACATATTGTATTACAAGTAAAGGGAGATAATCACATACATTTATAAAAAGCAGTAATAATTATCACAGAAAAATAAAATATCCATATTCCAGGATTTTAAGTGATCGGGATAAGTATAGGTCTTATTGTTTCTTTGCTACTACCAGTGTTGACGCTAACTAGAAAATGATTGAAACCCACATAGGAATTGTTTATTACCAAACGTCAAAGGGTACAATGTTACATGAGCGAATCCCGGCATCCCTCAAGAAAAATGCTGAGGAAATAAAATCTAATTTGAGTCTGAAATGGGTTTTTTTTGTTGGAGAGAAAACAGAAGCCACGAAACTAAGTTCAACTTTCCATGTACAGTTACTTGAAATTACAAGGTTTGAGAACAGACATTTTTATTATGTGAAAAAATATTACGGTTTTCGTGAATTTCTGTTCAGATGTTAAATCATGACCGGAAAAATATATCCCTCTGCGATAGCTTAAAATGCCTCCAAGTCTATGTTTCCAAGAGTAAGCATACCGCCTTCTGTCGAATCCACATTGAATTATCACAATGTTATATATCGATATGGTCGATAATAAAGAAACAAGTTCTTTCAAAGGAAAATAGATAATATAATCACAAGCATACGAGACTATAATATATAAATCTCTGAAAGTACATGATTTTGTGTTTTTCTTGCAGTTGGCAATTCTGAGATTCTGCTTATATGGAAAAACAAGCGTTTACTGTTCTTCTGCCTGGAACTAATGTATTGTATTGGGGGCTTCGCATCGCCATTGGTAGCCGCTCCATTTCTGATGGACATTCCAGCAAACAGAGATACACCAATCAACGTCACCACAGAAACCTACCTACCTAGCTTTTATAATGAATCTTTAAATAATTCTGTCCCCGGTCCGTCACAGCAAATTAACGTTGACCGTACTAAAGAAACAATTGATTTTGCCTCAACCACGCCCTCTTCACCTGTAACTTTCCGATCGATGATATATATACCCTATTCATTAACCGCTATTCTAATTTTGTGTATATCGATAGCATTTTTAGTGTTGTACTTCGTATATAAACAAGATAATTGTACAGACATTACTAGGCAAATTGACACTAAAGAACCGGAAGACGAGTCGAAACCAATTGCCATGACCAAGGAATTAGCGGAACCGGAAGTTGAGTTAAAGTCAGGACGTAGCTCTAGAAAACTTCCTGCTTTAGTACAAGGCTGTTGTCTGGTCACGGCCAGTGGGCTCCTACTGTTTTTTGTCGGGATCGGAGAAGCTTTTGTTTCCTATCTTACTGTATTCTGTGTGGATTACCTCAAATGGACGCCGGCAGATGGCGCTCTAATAACCTCCATCACCAATATCTGTGGCATCGTTTCTGTAATTATGTCATTTTTGATGACGTGTGTTAACACGTTGGTGTACGCTGGTATCAATTGCGGCTTCGTGTTTTTGTCCTTTGTAGGCATTTTGATCAGTTCCATTTATTATTACGAGATTGGCATGTGGATTTCTTGTTGTGTTCACGGTTTCTTCAGAGCTATGGTGTTTTCCTTGATCTTTACATGGATAAATGAATATATTACCCCGGTGACCGGGAAAATTTCTTCCCTTTTTATGATTTCCGCTTGTTTCGGCGCGGCAGTCAATCCGGTAATGTTGGGAAACATCATGGAGGCGTTTGGTGAGATATGGTTGTGCTATGGATTTGTTGCAGAAGGATTCCTGGTTCTATTACTTTACGTTGTTCTGGTCGGTTTTACCAGATACGCTGTGAAACATTTTGGTAAAACTTTTGACAAAACTCAGACATACGAAACCACAGCATCCGTGACAGAAACATTTATTCAAGGAGGTGATAAAACTAATGAAGTGAGGCTGTAGCTGCACTGGTGGTTAGACTGACCAGTAGTGATCGGGAACTGGGATTTCGTTTCTCTTTTCTGATCATTGCTGTTAATTTGATTCCAATATAATCAAATCACCAAGGACGGTCAAGTGGTGCAGCATAAATAACACTCGCCTTTCATCAAAACTCACAGGTTCGATTCTCCTTATTGACTTGAAAAAAGTCATCACCCACCCACGTGGGTTTTTATGGTTCTCCTGTTTTCTTCCATATTACGGGCCCCCCTCCCCTCCTTCCCTTACGCGCTTCCATCCCAACCAATAGGAATGATTTATATATAAGTTAAAAAGAGAACTTGTTCCATATTTGTTTGTAAAAAAAATATGCAAATGACAAGTACGCCCCTTTCTGGTGATATATACATGTACATACACATAAGTCAACATAGTTCGGCCCCCTACTCAATTCTGCATTGACATTGTTGTGATATCACGGCATTAATTAAACATTATTTGTGTGTGACACTTCTATTACATATTGTGATTATGTTTTGCACTCTCAACAATTTGATACATTAAATTACAATTTTGAAAAAAATACGCATTTTGAAGTTTATTACTATTTTTAGGTCACTTGAGCAAAGCTCAAAAATCGCTTTTCGTCCGTCGTCGTCCGTCGTCCGTCGTCCGTCGTGCGTCGTGCGTCGTGCGTAAACTTTTACATTTTCAACTTCTTCTCAAGAACCAGTGGATGGATTTTTTTCAAACTTGGTCAGAATCATCCTTGGTAGATGAGGCTTCAAAATTGTAAAATTGGGATTCCTACCCCAACCCCTGGGGCCAGGGCGGGGCCCCAAAGGGAAAATTA